>NW_024412400.1:14265160-14362522 GCF_014898765.1 Herpailurus yagouaroundi
TGCTCTCCAGTCGGGCCTCCAGATTCGCGGTGCTTTGCAGCCTCTCCTGGGGCCCCTCGGCGTCTCCCCTCCCCTCCAACCTTCGGAACAAAGTTACTGGAAGAACGGCCGGGCGAAACGGACAGGAATGGGGACGGCCAGGTGCGCGTGAGCCCTACCATCCCCGCCCGCCGACCAAGCGCCGACCCCTCACCTTTGCCCTCGCCCCGGCGCCGAGGAGCCAAGGCAAGGAGGGGTTTCCGACCTGCGCCAGGTGGTGGCGGCGAGGACTGGCAGGAGGCGAGCACGCGGAGGGCCGGGGGCCGGCGCGCCCACCCCCAAGGCCGGGCGACCCCCACCTCCACGCCGGCCCGCTCTCCCCCGCCCCGCCCCGCCCCCCGCGCCGCGCCGCGCGCGTCTCCGGGGTCAGCCCTCCGGAGCGTGCGTGAGTGTGTCCCCGGGCTCCCGCGCCTCGGTCGGCTCCGCCGCCGCCGGCTCCGCGCCGCACGGCTCAGCGCCGGAGAACTGGAGTGAAGAAGCGGAGCCGGCGGCCGGCTCCGGGCAGGAGATCGACCTACCCTCGCCTCCGACCCGATCGCGGGCAGGAACCGGGAAGGGGTGGGGCCCCGCGTGGACGGCGAGGACGCGAGGCTCGCAGCGCGCCCGAGTTGGGCGTAAAGGTCGGCCAGAGAGGGTCGATGGGGGAGGCTGAGGGCGAAGCGAGAAGTCGCTGCCAGGCATTGACTGCAGTGTGTCCCGGGGTGGGCGCCAACTGGGCGCCGCCGCTCCCAAGTGGCGAGCCCTCCGGTGCTGGAAGGGCGTCCTCCGCAGGGCAGGTCTCCAGGAGGCTCGGGTGGTGACCCCAGGCCGGGCGGCGAGCTGCGTCTGCAAATATAGACAGATAGAGGTGACAAGGGTAGACTTGGAATTTCTTAAATCGGGGCTCGCCGACAGTCAGGTGATCAGCATGACTTCTAAATTTAACGCCGCTTGGTCCTGGGGAGTAGCTTACAACTTCACGGGAACTGCTCCTGCAACTCTGCGCTTCCAGGAGGGGACCCTCCAGCAGCTGTGGAGAGAAATAGCAGGTTATTAAGAACCTGTTTAATATTAAATAGAGCCCATTGTTCTGGGCTTTGAGTTCCATAATGCCCCCAAATGGATCAGCAGATAAATGAACTATTCATGCATTTCTTAGCAGAGGATGGCTTCCCCCCACCCCACCCATAACATATAATGCATCGCAGATAACGCTTACCTAATGAAACTAGAAAATTGCATTGTTCGTGACTGCTTTGCACTAACTTAAAGACTTTTCCATATCAAGACACACTGTCTCAATACATGCAGTTACACAGGGACACGTCATTAGGTCCTATCCTTCAATGCAATCTCTTAATCTCTGACTCTGCATGTAAATGTGACCGAAATTAATTGCCACTTTAATTTAATCGGTGTAGACAGCCAATCTGGATATTGCAACGCGAGCATGCTTTTGGAAAGAAAAAGTTTGGGGACTGACTTACTGATTTGCTTTTCTTCAGAGTTTCTGAAAACTGGATTTCAAGCTCATTTTCGAATTTGGGAACTTGTTAAAAATAAAATGAGCTTGCATTGGTATGAAATCCACTGTACTTCTAAATGACATATGACCCTTTAGGCAGTAATATACCAGCCAAAAATCTAGAGAGCTATGTGCCTCCAAAGAAGTCCTTACTCTCCATCTCCTCCCCAGAATATTGTTATAAATCAATTCTTCTAGTATTTTTACAACGGTAAATTAGATCTGTGTAAAGTCCTTAGCAGAGTGCCTTAGTGCACAGTGAGCACTCCACAATCATAACCTGTTATGCTGAAAATAGTAAGGTGATAGAAATTCACCGTGACACTCATCTGAGGACCTTGATTTAGGAAGAAGAAATCATCAGTTTAATCTGTTTATATAAATTATTCTCAAAGGTATTTGGTATCTTCAAAGAATGAAGTCCCTTCTGAAGGCAGGAAGAAAGTCGGTGTGGTGTTCTGTGCAATAAAGTTTTGAATTTGTCAGATTTTCCTTCAAGTGTAGAAGTAAAAACTGCATGTCAGGCCCAACAGGATCTGGAACAGCCGACCGGTAAGTTATTATTCTTACATGCTTGTCACTTTCGAATGTATTTGTGAACTTCTTTCAAGGCTTAAATGAAGATTAAATCAAAATAAAGATACAATACTTCCACTAAATCTGTTCTAAATTTAGGTATGTGCTTGCAAAGAGTCCCACTGTTAAATGCAAATATTTTTCTTTCTCTGCCCTTCTATTTTTTGGGGGGACACAGATTTTTTTTTGCATCTGTCATAAGTAAATATGGGCTCAGAAAATATATTACATTTCAAAACTGTTGATTGCACCTAATTATGCATGTAAATTGCTACTTCAAGCATGCAGACAGCTTGCAACATTTTGAAAATTTTGCCCTAGTAGTCATCTGAGGTATTTGTGGTACTATTTTGCTTTTGCCTTAAATGACTTCATTCCCGATTAGCTTCCCGATAGTGATGGATCTATGAATAATTTTGACCTTTTGATGTCTCTCTTTTAGATGATTCAAATTAGCAAATCAGGACTGCCAACAAAATCACCCCTCTTATTGTTTATACCAGACCATTTGATGTTTTGAGTCATTGAAATGAGAGTTTACAAAAAGGTCCTGAAAGAACCATCTAATCGTTTGCTACTCAAAATGTGATCAGTGGCCCTGCAGCATCTCAACACCGGTATTGTTAGAAGTACAGTCTCAGGCCCCACCCCAGATTTGCTACATCATAGTCTGCATTTTGACAAGATCCCCACGGGATTCCTACCACATGCAATTGGAGAAGCTGTAATACATCACATAGTTGGCCCTTCTACATTATAATTATCTTTGGCACTGTTCTCCTAACATACTACTGGAAGAGACTTATTAGGAAAACACAATCATAGAAACTTTTTTTTTTTTTTTTTTTTTTGGTCAAAACATTATTGCCCCTTCCTGCCCTCCCCTCCCAGGATCTTAGTGCTGCATAATGAGAAGGTACAAAAATTAAGAATGTAACAATGTTGTGTACTGGTAAGTGGATTAGAAGTATATAATTTTCTCACATCAGAAAACGCTATACCGGGGTGCCTGGGTTGCTTAGTCTGTTAAGTGTCTGACTTCTGGTCAGGTCATGATCTCGCGATTCACGAGTTCAAGGCCTGCATCAGGCTCTGTGCTGACAGCTTGGAGCCTGGGGCCTGCTTTGGATTCTGTGTCTCCCTCTCTGCCCCTCCACCACTCATGCTCGCTCTTGCTCTCTCTCTCAAAAATAAACATTAAAAAAATTTTTTAAAAACAACACTAACCTAAAGAGGGAATAGCATTTTGTCTTGAATGATAAATTTTATGCAAACATGTAAAATTAGTTCCTTAAAAGCTTTGGTTATTTTTGACCTTCTGTTTGAGATTTGAAAGTCCACAGTTTCCCCTCCTCTGACAGGATTATTGATTTCCTTCTGTTACAATGGAAGCAGAAACCACCAAGTTTGAGCCTATAAAATGATCATTTAATAAAGCTTCAGTAATTTGGTATAACGGTGGACTAAATTATATGCCCCAGTATTTTTTAGGAACTAAAAGAACTTGTTACTTTAAAGAATTTCTTTAAAGAACATACATGTGGATCAATAAATTACTAGTTTAAAAGGTTATCCAATACAGTAGTTCTCACCTTTAAGGTACATGGTATCACCTGGGGAAAGCTGTGGAAAATGCAGGTTATGACTCAGCAGGACAGGATTTGGGCCAGAGAATCTGCATTTCTACAAACTTCCAGGTAAAGCCAATGCTTCAGGTCCTCAAATCTAACAGACTTGCTTTATCACCATCAATGGTTGTTAAATTTCAATCACGTGGAGAATCATCACTTGGGGATTTTTTAAATCTGTGATGCCCAGGCTACACACACACACACACACACACACACACACACACACACACACACACCAGACAAATCCGACCTGAATCTTTGGGGGTGAGAGCTAGGCACCAGTAGTTTTTAAACCTACCCAGGTAATTATGATAGGTAGCCAAGACTGGAAATCAGTGCTATAAATCCGTGATTCTCCAAGCGCAATCCCCAAACCAGCAGCAGCCAGATATAAATGCCCCCTCTCTAGCCCCACCCCAGACCTACTCAGTATCTACACTTTAAGATCCCCGGGTGATAGGTTGCACATTTAAAGTTGAGATCCACAGCAGCAACCTGATCCCAACTCCTTTATTTGTCTCTTGTCTCTTTACGGATCTACACCCATTGTAAGAAGTTTGTAGAACCCTTACAGATAAAGTTCCAACTGAGAGGAGGAATCCACAAGCATCCTGGCTCTGTTTTAATAACTTCTGTGATTAACGGCACTGTCCAGTAGAACTTTTCTGAAGTGATGGAAATGTTTTGTATCTGGGCTCTTCGGTAAGTAGCCGCCAGCCACGTGGCTATCGAGCATATGAATTATGGCTAAGACAGGGAAACTTTTCATTTTAATTTTATTTAATTTTTTTTTTATTTTTTTTTCAACGTTTTATTTATTTTGGGGACAGAGAGAGACAGAGCATGAACGGGGGAGGGGCATAGAGAGAGGGAGACACAGAATCGGAAACAGGCTCCAGGCTCTGAGCCATCAGCCCAGAGCCTGACGCGGGGCTCGAACTCCCGGACCGCGAGATCATGACCTGGCTGAAGACGGACGCTTAACCGACTGCGCCACCCAGGCGCCCCTAATTTTATTTAATTTTAATTGATTTAAATGTAAATAGCGTCCTGTGGTTATTGGCCCCCCTTTTGAACAGAGCAGCTCTGGAGTAAGCATCCTTCCTGTTGCTCAACCCTTGTTCAAACTCCCAGGTTGAACACAGGCCCCTCCTGCTCAGTTTTTGTATGTATTAATCCCCAGTGAGTATATCACGAGGAAAAACATCTGCCTTGCCACCTCATTTACATAATAGGTAACATTATGCTTACTATTTTGAATGAGGGGAGTTTAACTTGAATTAAATGCCACCAAAAGTTGTCAAAACCTTTTTCATAGTATTTATAACTACGTAGCTTTAATTTTACAGCCTTTTCAAACACCAGCATACATGGGGTGCAATTGGAGCTGCCTTAAGAAAAAGAGACCAAAGAGTGCAAGTAGATTCTGGGCAGAAGACCCACGAAGACACCCTTTCCCCCAGCATCTTATTGGTGCATGGTGGAAAGTTGCATAAATTAAGACTGGATCTCTGTGGGAAATAAATATAAAACTTGAAGATTCCTCTCGAAATGGAAGATGAGATACAAAACAAAGGAGGGGTCAAGGAGCTTAGGTGGCAGAAGATAGCAAATGAAATTCAAAGTAGAAATGTACTCAACAGTTACCCTGAATGTAAGTACCTAAGCTGTGGAATGGGACAGGACAGGAGGGCAGGGGTGAAGGGAGGGGGAGGGAGGAGAATATGAAATCAAAATGCTCAGGATCTAAGGACCAGCACCAGCAGCCTGAGTGTTCCCTTCTCCAGGATGAAAATAACAAGCAGCAAACACCATCACATTAGCGCTGCCTGGCGCTCCCTACGTCATGCCCCTGCAGCCTTCCCAACAAAACCCCCTGAGGAGCAGATGATCAGGAAAGAGATTATTCGGGGGACATCACTTTAACTGACACATCTCAGAATAGAAAAGCAAATCCCTACTTGAGAGGGAAGAGGACAGTGTTAAAGTCAGCCCTTGCCTTTGAAAAGGTCATGTGTCATTTCCAAGCTGAATTGGCCACAACCTATCTCACAAAAGGAGGCTAACACTAGGAAAAATATTTCATCATCGCCGTATTCATATTTCATTAGGGTCTCTGCCTTGCCCGGCTGCTGATTTGGTACTGTGTGATACAAGATTATGCCCACAAAGAAACGTGTAGCTAAGGGCAACAGCCTCACTTCTGAGGACGGTCACTTCATAGCAACTGAAACCAATAAATAGACTGCCCTTGTTGTCCTCAGAAAAGAAACTCCAAGGGACTTCAGACAATATGATTTCAGGAGGTTGGCCGCCGACTCGGAGGCTATTTGGAACTCGTTTTGACTCTCACGCAGGCATCTTCAGATCCCCTCAACCAGACTCCTTTCCTTCAGAAAGTGAGGGCAAGTTCTTTAAAAGTCCACATCAGTCTACCTCAGAAGGGAGGGGGGCAGACTAACCGTGAAAGAAAAAGAAAATGTTTACTCCCTTGCCCCTGATGGGCTACAAAGGCCAAACCCGGTTCTACGTTTGTACCACTTTGCTGATACCCCACGCCTAACAACGCAGCTGATTAAAGCCAACAACCTCTAACCATTGTTCTAGGCAACATTTGGAGGATTCCCCTACCCTTTGCTTATTCAAACGCACCCATGTTTCTTGGCTAAAGTTATAGGTGTAGTTTACAGATATAGGATTTCCAAGGATTCTGAACTTTCGTTTCTGGGTCACCTGAAAATATTCCAGAACATTGCAGTTTTAAGGGCAGTGCCATATCTGCTCTGGCAATATTGGAGCAGCTCTGCAAAGTGTGAGCGCCTATGTGGCTTCCTACATCTAAGATAGAATGCCGGCTATGCTGAGCTCGTTCTAGACTCGACTGGTGCCAAAAGGTCACCTTTGTTACCGATAAAGAACAGCTTGGAGTACGTAGCTTGCATCTGTAGGCAAATGGTCTTCCTATTTTTGAACTCCAGATCAGGCAGACAGATCCACTCAGTCACAGCCTTCTGGGGCTATTGCAAGCTTTCTTTGCATGCACCCTGCAGGCGGCTAGCTCCCAGAAGGTACAAGGAAGAGAGGCCTGTAAGCTCAGTTCATTTTTCCCAAATTCACTGGGCAGTTAAGACACCTAAGACCGAGACTAAAAGAGGACACACCAGGAGCATCCTGGATTCCCTACATATGGAAAGAAACATCAAAAGTAGGGAAGAAGTGGTAAGCCCCCCAAACAAATTCTGCATCAATATTTGTCCCAAGTCCCATGTCCCAACCTTCCTCATGGCATGGTGCCTCCTGTGGTGGGTGGGAATTCTGGGAGCCCACTCTGAACAGCTCCATTTCCTCCCATCGATCATATCTACTCATCGATCCCGTGTGGTCACCAGGCGATGACCAGCTCTACCAATCACACTCCCCTCAATTGTAGAACGATTTGTTGGGTCTTAGATGTGGTTGGTCAGAATTAACATTCCTCGTACAAAACTGTCAAGAATTAAACTCCTGACCTGGCTCTCATTAGCATCATGCTAGAATCAACTGAGCAAACCAGACATTTTATAGAGGTGTAAAGCTTGCAGAGGTGGTGCTCTAGCAAGTGCCTTTTATCTTACAAGAGCCTAATAAATATTACATTTTCATGATGTGTCTTTTTAAACCATATATTATCTTTCATTCCCTTGTATAGTATATTTTAGAAGACCCACCTCATGCAGTGCCTTGCACATGGTGGGACTAAATAAATGTTTGAGAATGAATATTAAAGACCTTTTATGCGAAGGCTTAGAAACGACTTTGCATCTCATCTGGGAAAATTTAGTCTTCAAGAAAGTAAAACAAGAATAGGCCATTTGGAAAGTAGGTTTCCATCATGGACTTACTGTGGTCATGTGTTTGTTTCAAATTCACTGAATTACCACAGGAAAGAAAATAACCATTAACTTTGCAGTACGTTGTCTCAGCCTTCATTTCCTTTTTTATTAATTCAGGGACCTATCCTTCCTTTCAGCTCCAAGATCTGAGATAACAAGAGTAGATATTTTCTGACCAGTTAAGAGCACACAGAGAGCATCCAATAATCAAGTGAGAGTGGGAAACTCTCTGGCGTTTGTAACAATATGTTCTCATTTTCATCTATTAAATAGCAGATCTCCTATTTCTAGATACGGCCATTGGTCTCCTGGTCATTATGTCCTTATTTGCACACCATGTTTTTCATTTTGGAAGCAGAGTAGAAGCAACACGTACAACTATAGTAAAAATTAGGCAAGACATTTTGGAAAACCAAGAATCTAAATGTAAGCAGGAAACAGGAAACAAGCCACGGAGACAGCCGTAAATATAATAAATGAGCTCCTAGGGAAAAGCAACAGAGTGTGGTGATGAGTTCTAAGATTCACCTGAATGTATTTCTAGAGAGAAGGACCACTCTAGTGGGGAAATTGAAATTTGAATGGGTGTTATATGCCTTTTTCATAGACTAGTATTCTCGGGTTCTTTAAGAATATCGTACATGCTTAGAAATTAAGGTGCAAGTGACTACCAACTTTTGCTTCCTCTTACTACTTCCTCGGCATGCAGGCTTCCAGGCTGTGCTCTGTCGACACTGCTGTGTTATGTGTCACTAGTCACCTCCCCGCTGCTGAAATCAATACCTTTCCAGCTGTTGATCTCAGCTGGCCTTCGGTCTCATATTTCACCCCAACCTTCTCAAAAAGCTACTCAGCCTCGATTCCCTCCTCACCCTCTGACTATTCCCTACTGTCTCTTTAACTCTTCTTTTCCTATCTGTTTCCAAATGACCTGTTCTACTCCACGAATAGTCTTTCTTCACAGAACTTCAGCTTGCTCATCCCGGGGAATAGTGCTGTCACCAGAGAGATGAAGCCCAACATTAGACGTTTACCTATGGCATCTCTTTAATGATCTTAACAGCTCTCTGGGGCAGCCATTACTAATCCTATCTGATGCACAAAGAAACAGAGGTTCTGCCTGTCTGGGTAACGTGCCTAAAGCCACAACCCTGGTGGCTTTAGCAGAAGCAGAGATTTTAACCCAGGCACGGCTGACTCAAATTGCACGATCCTTTCACCACCGAAAGGTCAGCTGCGGGTGTGTAATGTACCTCCCCAGAACCCAAGGCCTGAAACAATCATCATCGTCTCTGTGGCACACACATCTACAGTACAGATAGAGCTCGGTGGATATGACATGCCTCTGCTCCGTGGGGCCCCAGCCGGGGCAGCTTAGCTGGGGCTGGAGGCTCCACTCACGGGGCTGGCAGGCTGGTGCTGGCCGTTGTCTGGGAGCTCAGGGCCTCCGTTCCCTCCACCTGGGCCTCGCCAATGGCCACTTGGGCTTCTTCACAGCATGGTGGCTGGTTTCCAAAAGCAAAGAACCTAATACAGGGAGGCAGAAGTGCAAGGCATTTTTATGACTTAGTCGCATAGTGTCATTTCTGCTATGCCATCCGTTGAGGCAAACACAGAGTCCATGTTCAATTGGAGGTAACGTAGACTCCACCTCTCAATGGGGAAATAGGAAGGTACCAGAAGAGGATGGAGGCCAGGAGGAAACACGGTCGCAACCATCTCTCGACAAAACAAGCTGCCACAGTGTGGTTCCTCTACTATAAAGATGACTTTCATTTCTTTACCTCTGAGTCCTGATATCTCTTCTGAAGCCAGCTCCACAGTTCTGATTGTCTATTCAAATTTTTCAAAAGCCTAATTCACTTTATTGAAGTCAAGTCTCGCTTGATTCTTCATACTTACATGATCAGCACCATCGACCCAGTCACCATCGCTGAACGGCTCACCTGCGGCTTTTACTCCTCCTGTTCCTGTGGCCCCACACCCATTTCTTCTAACCTGTCGGCTCTCTGTCATCAGATAGCGGATTCATTCTTGCAAAAACATTTATCGAGTACCTACGATGTAACTGGTCCTGCATTGGTTGTTGTTAATTATTAGTGATACAGATACAATAGTACACACACGCAAAAATATGTATGAATAATATGTATACACATACACATATATGTTCACATATCTTCTGTCTTTGCTCTCAAGCAATGTATAGGTATTTGCAGAAATAGACAAATCAAAAAAAATGTACAATTTACGATTGTTATCAGCATTATATTCCAAGTACACTGCAGGGTGTAGAAGTTGCAAGGAAATGGAACTCAATCCTACATTTGGGAGAGTGAAGGAAGAAGGCAGTGCATTTAAAGGGATAGTAGGAGTTTTATGCCATCAGCGCTCACACAGTACAGACATATATATATATATATATGTGTCTGTGTGCATATATATATATATATATGTATATATATATATATATACAATCTGTGTCGTGTTTGTGAATGTTCATAGTTATATATTTATAAATTTTATAAATATATTTTAATATTTGTTGCACAGAATGACATTTAGCTCAGGATGAGTTTCAGTCGGTCTGCCACAAGACAGTCTCTGAAGCAACGAATGATGCCCAAAGCCGCACCTCTGTTCAAATATATTTCTCCATAGACTCTTTTTGAATGTGTCTAACTTGTAGAAGGTAAATTAATTTAATTGGGATTAACCAGTATCACCGAGCATTGTAATGTTTGAAAGTCAATGTAGAGAGGTTTTTTAAAGTCTTTACAGGAATTGGAGAGCTTTTTAAATGACAAGGAAAGAAATCTTGCATGACCCCATGCCAGCTTGCTCTCAAACCTGTTCCTCACTGCGTTAGTTGCGTCTCCTGCTCTGCTCTGTGTCACAGGGAACTACACTTCTGGGCTCCCTTGCTAACTTGTCTCTGGTTGGTTTAAGTCCATGGGATGCACGGGTAGAAAACAAGAGGGTGCAAGGAGGACAGACACTGGGGTGTTTCGTCCATCTGTCTGCCTTGCCTGTGTCCAGCAACAGCCCAGCTGTCTGGTTGGGTACCAGTACCCTCTGTGGCTCCCATTCCCACTGTATAACCCCAGATTCTGGGATTAGGTAACACATCCTCCTTCCCCATGGGCTTCCAGCTCTAGGGATGGGACCAACCTCTTGCTCTGGCTAGCCTCTGGTGCCCTCAACATCCTCTGGCTGCCATATGTGACCAATTCTAGCACAATCCCTTCCATGTGAAAGAGTACAATGGCATCTGGGTTGCTGATTGGACCTCAACTGATACATCCAACTCGCTCAGTTTTTAAAGTTATTTTTAATTATTATATAATACTTCTAACCTGAAATTTACCATCATAATCGTATTGAGATGTGTAGTTCCGTGACACTAATACATGTATGTTCCACAGCCATCACCAACCATCCATCTCCAGAACTCTGCTCATTTGCAAAACTGAAACTCTGTACCCATGAAACAACTCCTCATTCTCCCCACCCGTAGCCCCTGGCAACCACCATTCAACTGTCTATGAATCTGACTGCTCTAGGTACCTCGTGTAAGTAGAATTATACAGTATTTGTCCTTTTATGCCTAGTTTATCTCCCTTAATGTCCTCAAGGTTCATCCATGTTGCAGCACGTGTCAAATTTCCTTCCGTTTTAAGAATAAATAATATTCCATTGTATGTATGTACCAGATTTTGTTTATCCATTCATCTGCTGATGGGGCCTTAGCTATTGGGAATAATGCTGTTAGGGACATGGGTCCCTGATTTGAGTCCCTGATTTCAGTTCTTCTGGGCATATGCATGGAACTGAAATTCTAGATCATACGGTAATTCTATTTTTAATTCTTTAAAGAACTACCAGCTTGTTTTCTCTGGTGGCTGCACATATACATCCTCACCCACCACACAGGAGTGTTCTAATTTATCCATATCCTTGCCCACTCTTTATATTTTCTGTCTTTTTGATAATAGTCACCCTAATGGGTATGCAGTGGTACCTCATGGTGGTTCTTAGCTCATTTTAATACCAGAACAGTTGGCTTTGGGTAGCAAAAATCATCAACTCAATCTCATCTTCTGGTCATTGGTAAATAATAAGCAGGATTTCTGGCAGTAAGTTTATCGCTGCTCTATATTTTTGTGATGAGTTTAAGTGAGAGCCTTACCAGTGCCCAACAGTGGGGGCCCCGTGAAGATTTCTGAGTAAGACGGCTCTTCTGTTCAAATCCCACCTCAGTTACTCTATGACCTTGGACAACTCAGCACACCTCTCTCTGATCTCAGTTTTTCGTCATTACCTTGCAACTAATAACCTCTGTCTTGCACAGCTAGAATTATATTTTCTCTGCATATTTACTTATATTCCAGATTCTCAGTTTTAAATATTTGATGCTTCATATCTTGCTAGCTTGTTTATATAGTTAAAACCTCATATGCTTTTGTTGACACAGTATCAATAAAAAGAACTGAGAATGTGCACATGTTGCTTTCCCTGGTAGCTAAGCTTAAGAGAGGTGATTAATTAAAAGTACAAGTCCCTGATGTCTGATCATATCATTTTAAATCCTAACTCCACCACCAGTAAAGGTATGACTTTGGAAAGTTACCTAAATTATTAAATGTCTCTGGGCCTCAGCTTCCCAATCTGTAAAATAGGTCTAATAATAGTTCCTATACCTTTGGGTCATGGGGGTTAAGTTATAACATTACCTCAAGCTCTTAGTTATCACACTTATTTTTTTTTTAATTTTTTTTTAACATTTATTTATTTTTGAGACAGAGAGAGACAGATCATGAACGGGGGAGGGTCAGGGAGAGGGAGACACAGAATCTGAAGCAGGCTCCAGGCTCTGAGCTGTCAGCACAGAGCCCGACGCGGGGCTCGAACTCACGGACCGTGAGATCGTGACCTGAGCCGAAGTCGGCCGCTTAACCGACTGAGCCACCCAGGCGCCCCTATCACACTTATTAATACACATTAAGGATTATTATTAGATTCCATTTCAACTGCAAATTGTAAATGTTAGTGGATCCACTCTTGAAATATCCCTTCACTGAAACTTTTACATTTCACAGAGGAGATTCTAGTCGGGATACATTAGGACACATTGATCAAGAATGCTGCTGTCTGCATTTGCAGCCCTCACCTACCTTTCCCAGACTCTTGGGTGCATAGGAACTTTGTATCAATCTAGGTACCCTTCTATATAGGTAGGACAAGCTCTGGGGCCCTGGTCTTCTCTCTGTACGCCTAAATGGTAGAACTCATGGCATTGTGCTTTTTGTATAGTACAGTCTACATTTTTAATCAGCAAAACAAGGCCAACCATGGTCTTCTTCTGAGGACAGCATTTTTGCTCAACCATAGTCCAAACTTCTCAGGACTATGTATAATGAGCGTGACTCATTGACTTCTTCTTCCCTAAATGAAAATGCAAAGCACAATATCAACCTCATTCACTCATCCATTCATTTCGTAAACCTTTCTCAAGGACCTGTGCCAGGCACTAAGAAAAATATCAAGACACAGCTTTAGCCCTCTGGGAGATCTGGAGACTGACAATTAGCACAAGGCTGAATCTGGAAGGATGGGGAAATGTTAACAAGGAAGAATAAAAGGGAGGGAGCGTGCTGTTCCAGGTATCAAGAACAACAGGTACAGAAGCATGGAGGATGAGAGTAATGTGACACGTTATGGGAACCTCAAGTGTGTGCAAAAATTGCATCAGGTTGATGCAAAAGTTGGCTGGATCCAGATCATGAAGGCATTTCTGTGTCCTGGTAAGAAGTTCAGACATGAGACCAGGCACACTACGGGGGAATGATTGTGGTATTTTAAGCTGGAAATAAGAAAACGGAGGGGATTTCTATGACAACTCTATGGACAAGAGTAAGACTAGAGGCCAAGGAAACCAAATAGGACACTACAGCAGTAACAGAAGCAAGAAATATGATTTCTAACAAGTCAGTGGACACAGAAAGAAGAGAAAGCACTGCATTCTAAATTGGAATCAGAAAGATAATCAACAAGACTGGGTGAGTCATTACATGTACCTGTTGCTTCTAAATTAAGAGTTCTAAGAGTATTGAGCAAACCATAAATATCCTCTGACCACATGGGAGTACATCCAACAAGGTTTCAAAAAATGGTCAAAGCGAGAGCAAAATCTATGTGCCACGTAGCTGTCAGATTTCAACCAAAGCTGACCTATTTCAGCATCAGCTACACACCAGAATATCGGAGGCCAACAAGTTCTGTGGAATGATTGTTTAGGAGAAAAGAGGAAAAGCCCACACCTTCAAGACGGTGTAAAGTTTTGCTTCTGCGTTTACAGTGTTACTCGTCCTGAAGGTTCACTTCAGTGTTTAGACATGAAACTAAGGATAGGCTTTTCTGTGTTAAACCTCAAACGTCCCAAGAGTCTATTTTCTAGTGTCTTTAAGCAACTCCCCAATTAACCATACCCAACCATTAAGACTCTGTTGATTCTATTTTTATTTATTTTTTTTTCCAACGTTTATTTATTTTTGGGACAGAGAGAGACAGAGCATGAATGGGGGAGGGGCAGAGAGAGAGGGAGACACAGAATCGGAAACAGGCTCCAGGCTCTGAGCCATCAGCCCAGAGCCTGACGCGGGGCTTGAACTCACGGACCGCGAGATCGTGACCTGGCTGAAGTCGGACGCTTAACCGACTGCGCCACCCAGGCGCCCCTTGATTCTATTTTTAAAGATGTGAGTGGATATGTTCCTCAACATCCTTGAGTGACCCAATCCAGTTCTTAAGCCTCTTCCCAGGAAGAAAAGCTTCCTCATAACGACTGTAACTCTCTCATATGGCCCGGTGAAACTCTCTCCTCTCATGCTATTTGGAGAGCACTGGAGAATACCTGTTGTACCAAGGGCATTGCATTTGACTGAATCTTATCAGTGGAAATGACTTCTCCCTCAGAGATCAATACAAGGTGAAAGACACTAAATATAATTTGCTGAAAATTACACTTTTCAGGTTCCAGAGCTAATCACTCACCATTTGTAAATACATGACTTTTGGCTTACAGTGGAAGGAATAACAACCCTGAACACCAATTCCAGAACTGGCCTTATCTTCAACATTTTCTTTCCTCAGAGTTTGCATATATATTTAGAACAAGGCAACCATTTTGGAGCATACAATTGAAAGTCTCACTATTACGAGATAAAATTATCATATGTTGTATGGTAAATTCCTATGTCTAAGAAAGTCTTAGTCAACTAGATAACTGACTCCTTCCATTGGTCAAGCACTGGCCACATTTTTAGGAGGTCGGGCCATGCATGTTAGATGACTGGAATCCAAAGTTGCAATCCAATGAAACAAAAAAGGGATTAGGAGTGAAATGTGGGTTCAATTCAAGGCTGCCACCAGAAAGGAAGTACAAGCTATCTGTTTCAGTAAAGATGGGTCCATGGAAACTTGGTTTCACTACTGTTCTCTTCGATCTGTCTCTCTCTCTGCTGTATAATCTTTGTCCTCTGGCTGGCTCCACACTTATTCGGCTAAATTACATCGCACGCCCTCCCATGAACTAATCACCATGGCCAACATAATATGATAATCTAATTGATGTAAGCCAATCATGTCCTGTCCCTGAATCTGTGTGTGTGTGTGTATGTGTGTGTAGGGGGCGTGGTCGATGCCACGAAACCACATGTCTGCCACAACAGAAAAGGGATGGGGCAGATGCCAACAAGGTTGGTGCCCACTGAACAGCCTGCTGAATCAGTTATCAATGAGAGCAGGGGGATAAAGCCGGAGAAAAAGGAAGCAAAAGAATTTGAGAACAAAACAGTCACAGCGCAGCATCAGACTCAATTCACTAGGCAAAAGACAACCTCGCACTGAAGCAAATGGCCTCAAATGGTAGGTTGATTATATCCTTCCTGCTGTAGTGGGTAACCAACAATAACTCCTAAGGAGGATTAAAGCCAAGTCTTACATTCATGGCAGTCACTTCCTGATTTTAATTATTAAGAAAAGAACAATGATGGTTATAATGCCAGATAGCTCATGGCAGTAAATCACTGGTCTAGAATAGAAAAAGAAGCATTCACTCTTTCAGGCAACTAATGGACTATTTAGTAAATGTCTGCTCTTAAGTACAAAGTAGAACTCTGAAACGCTAAACACTTCATTAAATAAAACAACTTGTTTCCTAAGAACTGCATTACGTGCTGTGACAAGATGTTCTAGGACTGACTGAGTCTTTCGATAGGAACAAGGAGTTTACATGCCAATGTTGAAAAGGGAAGGGAGAAGGGTCACAGCCTCCAGGCAAGTGCATTTTACAATTACCAAAATCTGAGTGCAAATGCCACTTGTTTTATTTTATTTATACCAAGAAATTCTGCCTAAGAATAAATCAATTAGTAAATATCTTGTGCAGTACTTGCAAGTGGTAAGTACTCAATAAATGTTCATTGAATTAAAGTATTTATTGAGTGCCTCGTAAGGACTGTGACAGGCTCTGATGGTAGTTTAGAAGACACTGTGCATACCCCTGGGAACTCACTCTTCCGAACTACATGGATAGCTTCTTATCACAAGCATCTGAGGCTCTGCTTGAGGGAGACACGGAGTCATTACATGGGGTGGGCTGGGGGTACTGGGCAGTTACTGGGCCTGGGAGCAGCTCTCGGCCAAGGCCAGATAGCGATGGGTGAACAAATACCCAGCTTCTTGGCCACTCGGGTGAGACCGCTCTGAGGCATGTTCTATGCTGGTGTCTCAGAGGTCTTGAGCAGGAATGAGTCCCAGTTGCCTACAGCACTCACCTTCTCATTAGTATACATTTAATTGGCTACCTTCTCTCCCTTTTCTTGTTTTCCCACTCCCTGCCAATGCTTCCGGGGATCACCTTCTAAATAAAACACCCCCTTTTCCTTGCAACCTTGTCTCATGATCAGCTTCTGGAGGAACACAGCCTATGGCAGCAGTCTTCCTAATATCCATTCTCCCTTTTCCCCTGGCTATCAGAACCCTAATATTTTGAGGAGAGGCAGTAAGCCCATCCCCCAGAAATAGATTATCTGGGGGATATGCCAAACAGGGCAATCCTATTTTCTGTTTTCCTAGCCAATGTTGTAACTACAAGAGGGTAGCATGATCAATTTAGGCAGTGAGAAATAAGCAAAAATCTACTGGAAATTTTCTGGAGAAGCTTTTGTTCTCTTGATAACAAGTTACGGATGCAACTTCCCACTTCCTGCCTTGAATGCAATCGTGGGGCCATTTGACATCTGCTCCAGCACAGAGATCCATAGCAAAGATTTTGCTGGCCCCCAACATCACTGACCCACTGAACCAACAGGAGCAATGCCCATTTCTGAGACCTCTTGTTATGGGAGAAATTATAACCTTATATGTTTAAGTCATTGTCATTCAGTTGTCTGTTACATGCAGCCAAAAGCAATCCTAACAAATACTAACATCTAGCACTATGTTAAGGGTTGAAAGAGATCAAGAAGGCACAACCCATATCTCTTTCACTGAGGAGTAAAAACTATGTTACAAGATCATTAGAACCACTTTTATAAACTCTAAGAGGACTGATATCATATTTGGCTCAAGCAACTGTTGAACAATTAGTTGGCACAGATTCAAGCACTGTGGCATATTTGAGCTAGAGGGTCCTCTAGATCCCTTCCAATTTCAAGTTTCTGTCATTCCATCCTCTTACCACAGGGAAGGAGAAAATGAGAGTAATATTCCCAGAGAGGTCCACTGAAGAACAGAAGAAAGAAACGGACCCTGAAAGGTGGAAAAGATGTGAATAAAGTGAAATAAAGAGCACCGCAATCAGAGCAAGGGCTTGGAAATATATGCTGTAGAAATAATGCTTACAACTTGAAAGTCTCATAGTAGGAAGCCCTAAACTCGGACAGCCCCCCAATGAAAGGGAAATGCAGCAGCTCTGATGAATTCCATTATAGACCTAGATGCAGCCTTGTTCGCTATTTCAGAAGAGCAGGTTTCTAAAGAGTATCTGCTATGACTGGATCCAGAGGCTCTTGCTTTTAAACCCTCTTAGGAATCTCAACATCAGCTCAATGGATAATGACAAAAGTGTTAACTTGTGTTACGCCACTCTCCGAAGATGAGACCAGGATGTCATCAGGTGTGGCATTAAATGCCAGCAGAAAAGAAAGTGGAAGAGACTGCTGGGGTGGAATTCAATGACATTGAACCCTGGAGAGAAGCCTGTTGTCATTGCTTGGCATTTACGGCATCTGTAATTTATTAGCTATTCCTGAGCAAAAGCCCTGTGCACTAGAGTCTTTTTTTTTTTTTCTTTAATAAAGGAAGTGAAAGAGGGTCAGAGAATAAGTTCAAGGTAACCAAGAATCTTTTCAGCAGTAAGAAAAACAAATGTTACCATGAGTCTGAAAGACAGAGTTCTGTGGTGGGAAGAAATACATGGTCCTTGCTAATTCTACAGAACCACTGACTTTGTATTACAGTGATAACTAAAATCACTATTGTCTACATTTTACAAAGTGCTGTCACATATGCTACCTTATTCATGCTTCACAAAACCCCAGGAGGTAGAGAAATCAAATATTAAATCCCTGTTTTACAGAGGAGGAAACTGAGGCTCCAGAGGTTGAGCAATCGAGGTCACCTTGCCGGGAAGGAGCTGGAATTCAAGCCTTCAAACGCAAACTCCCACTCTCTGTTCATTCCTCCACACTGCCATGTAACTCTCAGCTACATGAACCTGAGGGCCAATTCTGGTTAGTCTTGGAGTGCCCAAGATTCAGGCCAACACACGGATACATAACTTCTTACAATCTACATAAAGTAATTAATTCACTTACTCATTGAACAATTATTTCTTAAATGCTGACCATGCACCAAGCACCATGCTATGTGCTGTGGATCCTTAGGAAAGAAAAAATCTTAGGGTGCCTGGGTGGCTCAGTCAGTTAAGCATCTGACTTCAGCCCGGTCATGATCTCGTGGTCTGTGGGTTCGAGTCCTGCATCGGGCTCTGTGCTGACAGCTCAGAGCCTGGAACCTGCTTCAGATTCTGTGTCTGCCTCTCTCTCTGCCCCTCCCCTGCTTGCACTCTGTCTCTCTCTCTCTCTCTCTCTCTCTCAAAAATAAATATTAGAAAAAATTAATTAAAATTAAAAAAGGAAAGAAAAGGTCCTTACAATTCCTTTCAAAGACCCTAAGCATCTTTAAATGACTGTCCTCATACATAAGCCAGAATGCCTTTCCTGGAGACCGATTTTTCAGCTGGCCCTGGTAATGGGGGCAAGACCTGCCTTGGTTTGCTAACTTGGATCATCATGAACACAGTGCTCTATAGAGTGAATAGAAAAGAGTGAAGAGAGAGGTCCAGGGACCCAGAAGGAAAGGATATACGTCAGAAGCTCTACAATAGCACCGTCCAATAGACCTTTCTGGAATGATGGAAATGTTCCGTATTTGTGCCGTCCAATTTGGTAGCCACTCGAAATGTGGCTAGTGTGACTGAGGGCACAAATTTTTAACTCTAATTCTAATGAATTCAAAACCACAAGTATCAAGTGGCTATCATATTAGACAGCACAGCTCTAGAAGCTAACCCAATAGCTGAGACACTGGAACATGTGTGGCATCGCAGAGTAGAGACAGCCATAGCTTCTGTTTATACAGAGTTGGAAATACAATTCCTTTCCCAAACACCTCATGGAGAGAGAAGTACCTTTCCTTGGAAAACTAGCTTGGTAAGCTAATTGGGGTCACAGAGAGGCTGTGAGAACACGGTTCTTGCGCTAGTATGCGGTTTCTGAATCTTAGCATTTTTGACATTTTCCCCTGGACAAATCTTAGTTAGGGATAGGACCTTTCCTGTGCCTTGTGGGATGTTTAGCAGCAGCCCTGGCCTTACCCAGCAGGTGCCAGTATCAGATGCGGTCGGGGCAACCATATATGTCCCCAGACATGGCCAAATGCCCCCTTGATGCTCCTGGTTGAGAACCACTACAATAGTCCAAGAAACAAGGCCAAGGCCAAGCTGGTCTGCAGGGCAAAATAAGAGTAAGTAGGGTTTACTCTTGGGAAAGAGGAGGAGAAAACAGACCTGAGGATGAGAAGTGCAGAGAAAAAGGGGAACAGCCTGGAAGAGGCAAGCATTTTGGGTACATCAGGTAAAGAACCAGGGAGAGTTCCCAGTGTCAGCAGAAGAAAGTCAAGAATAAGAATAAGAAGTCTGGCTCTTCAACGTGGACTTGTTTTCAAAGCTACCACAGAAAATCCTCCTTCATATCCTCCTACACCTGTCGGTACAATTTACTACACTTTACAAATGTTTCTGTGGGTGGGTTTTTGTTGAAGTTGAGAAAAAAAGCTAAGATGCATGCTTGCATTAAATTATAGACCTAAAGCAGGTACCTGGGCAGATGGGTGATGATGAGGAGGAGGAGGACGACGACAACGACGACGACGAAAGTAAAGCCTGGATTCACTGGACCCTTTTTATGAAGCAGTCCAAGCACACCTTAGGACTCCATCAGGGAAGTGGAACCGCCATGACTATCGCGCAATAAAAAAAAAAATGTGTTAAAGCAATGAGACCTTACAGCACTGTGGGGAGGACTGGAGAAGTATGGGTCTGGAAAAGGGACATCAAAGGACCAGAGGAATGTCAGTAACAGGGACCGTGGCACAGGCGGACGAGTGGAACTAGCAAGCACATCCCCCAGTGGGGCTGGGATCGCAATGGGGGTCAAGTATGTGGTGGCAGGCCTGTAGTCAGTGGCCTGTAGTCTGGGAATGGTGTGCAGAGCAGGGAAAGGTGGGCATGCTGGAGTCCACGGCACCTTTGGGTCTATCTCTCACCACTGCTGCCTCCCTGACGGCTTTTATCTCTGCAATACAACTTTAGTTAGAATCCTGTAATCAAATACCAAAAAAATCAACTGAAAGATACTCACACATTTATATAAGTAGATATTCATTCAATATTATTCATGAGTGGGGCACCTAGGTGGCTCATTCGGTTGAATGTCTGACTCTTGATTTTGGCTTAGGTCATAATCCCAGGGTGGTGGGATCGAGCCCTGCAACAGGCTCCGCGCTAGGCATGGAGCCTGCTTGAGATTCTCCTTCCCTCTGCCTCTTTCTCTTTCTCTCCCTTTGCACCTCTCCTGCTCCCACATGCTCTCTTTCTCTCAAAAAAATTTAATTAAAAACATATTATTCATGAGCATAAAAACATGTTCCCTATTAAAAACCATGAAAAGAATAGAAAGTTCTAGTATGGCCATCAAAATTATGATGTGTTTAAGACTAATGATATGAGGGAAAGATTATCCTATAATCTTAAATGGAAAAGTATATGTGATGTGTATGTGTATACAATGATACAATTTTTATAAAATTATTCACACCCACCTAGAAAAATGGCCAGAAGGGAATATACGCACATCCAAGTGGGGGATGATGGATACTTTTTATTTTCCTTTTCCTAGGTTATATTTTCCTCTCAGTGATTATATAACAATAATTTTAAATTGTTTGGTCTGCTGCATACATTCTTTTCCATAGGCTTTTTTTGTTTGGCCGCTAATGTGTTCACTTTGCTTTATTACAGAAGATACCACAGTAAAAATTCCTCACCAAAAAACCCACTTTCTAAGAAACCAACTATCTAAGAAACTCTATTATCATTAAGGGAGTGAGGGGGAAAATTTTTAAATCCTTGCTCATAAACGTCTCAAATGAGTCAAGGGAGCTCTAGAGGTCACAGCTGGTCCCTGTTGTTGCCCTCTGTAATTCGGGAAGAGTGGCCAGGTCAGTTCCCCCTCTGGAGTGCTGGTGCTCAGAGAGTCGAGCTCAGGGAGGAAGCATTACTGCCTTCTCTCCCCCTCTCCCCTGCCCTCCTTGCCCTACCCTTACATGCGAGACTGAGTTTTCTGAGCCAGTCTTCAGTTTCTGGAGCCTTAAACAGCAGAGGCCCTTCACCTGCCATTGGGGTCATGTCTGAGTTGGCTTGGCACACTGCATTTTTAGGGAATAAAGGATGGTGAAATACTTCTGGCCAGTCTTTCACTCTTTCTCTCTCTCCTGGTGTCCTAAAACTCCATCTCATTTCACCAAAAAGGAATTCCTTATGATTCTGTAAGTCTGAGGCCCATTATGCCAGTGGTCATGGAAGAGAAGTTAGGTGTGGAGCAGGCAGACACAGGGCATCGCTGGTTCCACACGGGGAGGTTCATTGGAGATTTGGTTCCACACTGGTTCATTGGAAATGCTGACATGTGGAAGGTGCCCAGGAATGGAAAAGAAGAGCGGGAGATTTGTGCAGTCAAACAGAGAAGTTTAGAGCCCCGGCCTCCCCTCCTTGCCCACTGACCCATGCGTGATAGGTAAGCATGAGGAAGCTGTGCGAAAGTGTTCTGGGCGATCTCCCCTGTAGAAGTGTGATTCGGTTGACCTGGAAATACGATTTCCTATACGTTCTAGTTCTCCAGCAATGAGATCCTCATCTGGTTGCAGGGTCTCTGCACGATGCCAGCTCAGTTTCTCCCTGGGTGACTTGGAATACACATTTGGCACAACTGGCTCAATCATTTCATCCTCTTGCCAGCAGGTTCCAATCATGGCAACCCAATAAATCTTCTGGCTATCTCCATTAATCCCCAAAACGACCGGATAATCCAATTGGCTGCAGTGCTGCTTAGTCACAATGCACATCAGACCATCTGGTGACTCCGTCTCCTCCAAGGGTAGCCCACAAGGACCATCTGCTTCAATGCTCTGTACGTTCGGCTGAAGGAGGCAGAGGTTGAGGCTGACCACACACCAAACAAGTCATTCCCTCCTGCCTTTACACCAACCGAAGAAATCCTGAAATGCACTCGAATTTAGCTGCTCCCATCCTGCAGAACCTGCTTTGCATTCTCAGTGAACACATCGTGATATTCAGAATGCAAATTAAACTTTATGGGTGTCATAACCTTGGCCATTTATTGCAGCAGATTCCGTAATTGCCTGATGCTGCTAATACAGCCAAGACTACGTTGGCGTTGTTTTTTTTTTTTTTTAACTTTTGCAGATAGAGCCGCCATGTTGATTAAGCAATCCTGGTGCTTCTTTGCACTATTTCTTAGGTTGAGGTATTAGCTAAGATCCTTTTGCATATAAGTAGCCAGAGTCAGTCTCAGCTAGAGATGGGCAGTAAAATTGACAACAAAATATATTAGTATGCTCAAGTCCAAGTAGCACTTATGAAATAAGTACAGTTAACATTCTAAAGGAAAATAGGTTTGCACAAAAATACAAGGAGAGTTAGGAAAAAAAAAAAGTCAGTTTAAGACCAACTGGTGGTTAGGGCACTGGGGTGGCTCGATTGGTTAGGCATCCGATTCTTGGTTTCGGTTCACGTCATGGTCTCACAGTTCATGAGTTCGAGCCCCACATCAGGCTTGGTGTGGAGCCTGCTTGGGATTCCCTCTCTCCCTCTCTCTCTCTCTCTGCCCCTCTCTTGCTCACTTTCTCTGTCTCTCTCTCTCAAAAACAAATAAATAAACTTAAATTTTTTTTTAAAGACCAACTGGTGGCTATAAATAATACCAGATGGTAAAAGTTGGTTCTTTGAATTATTTGAACCACAAGGCATCTACAGTTTGCACTAATTTGGAAGAAAAATCACCCAGCATTAGAATTATCACCAAAGAAGAATTAAGAAAGCCAGGGGTATTAGGACTTAGGTGACACTTGCGTGTCAATCAGAAAAAGGTCTCCATTCCTCTAGACCGGTAAAGCTAGCCCTGTCCAGGCATATTCCATTGTCATCTTGAGCCCTGGGGGAGTCATCACCAAATAAAATGTCCCAGGACAACAAATCACTCCTTCTATTTTAATGACACAGTGATACAAGGAGGTGCCTGATTTGGGAATGGTAATACACAGTGTTACTGGAAGGTCCTGGGGGATGGACTTCCCCGAGGAAGGTAGCAGGCAGTGACTTGGATGGAGTTAAAGGAGGAGTTTGAGGATTTGACCAAAAACTGAACTCCATGTGTTTTGGGATGTTCTGGATTACAGGAGAACTGTTCGACCTTCCCTGTCCCAGGGACTGCCAGTATAAATAAATCGGAGTTTGGTTCATGGTCTTTTGCCTCTTCCACCCGATGCCATGGATATGACAACTGGCTCTTAAGCCAGGACCACAGTAGGGCTCATTCCTTCGGCAGTGCTAAGGCGCAGCGGTCTCAGATGTGCTTCCTCCTTGTTACTCATGAGGCAGGGAAAAGAAGTGAACGTATTGAATAGATGTGGGAGGCTAAGCAATCAATACAACCGAGATGCCCCCAGAGCAGCATAGAGGACTGCATCAAAGGCCCCGGTGCTCACCTCTCCCTGTGGCATGAGCACTGGTCATTCCTCTCCCTGAAGACGCAGAGTCAATCCCCCTGCCTTTGCGACTGTGCTCAGCTACGTAAGTTGTTTTGGACAAATAGAATGAGATGGAAATCACAGTGGGCAAATTCCAAGCCTGCTCTTTGGAACACCTTGCATGTTTCTGCTTGTTCTGTTGTGCTCCTGCCATGAGAAGAACATGCCTCAGCTAGGTCTCTGCCCCGTGAGTGGGTGACAGACACGGAATAGAGCTGTCCCAGTTAAAATCAGAGCCCCCAGACAGTCCCGTGATGCATGACAGACAACTACTAAATGTGTGCATTATACTAATAAATGCTCGTCGGTGTGAGCCACAGAACTTTGGGGAAATTTGCTACATAGCTAGAGCTAAGTGATGTCACAGGAATTAGGCAGAGGCTGAGTCCCAGCATTCAAGGTGATAGACCTTTTCTACAAACACTTTCCCTTAACCTGCAGCAACTCCTCCTTTCTGCTTCTGTTTCCAGTTCTAAACTCCTGAGAGGGACAAACAGCTGGGGAGGATGGAGTACACCCTCAGAGAAGATAGTTTTCTTTGTGTTCAGGGGCCAGAAAACCTTTCCAAAATGTCTGCCACCGTGGGGCCATCTTCCCAGGCCAAACACTGTGAGTGATTCCTCCTTCCACCTGTATCTCCATGCACTGCAGACTGTTAAACATCTCACCCCATTCCAGATCCAAAGTCAGCAATCAAGAAGAGTAAATGGTAAGAAGAACAAAGCACTATCGGGGCGCCTGGGTGGCTCAGTCAGTTAAGCATCCGACTTCAGCTCAGGTCATAATCTCACGGTTCACGAGTTCTAACCCATGTCGGGCTCTGTGCTGACAGCTCAGAGCCTGGAGCCTGCTTCAGATTCTGTGTCTCCCTCTCTATCTGTCTCCACCCCCCCCCCCCCCACCGCCGCCACTTCAGGCTCTGTCTCTCAGAAATGAATAAAGTTTTTTTTTTTTAATGAATAAAGTTTAAAAAAGCATTTAAAAGGTTGTTTCCCTGGACAAGCTGGGACTGGTCCTTTGTACACCGAAAGGTAGCTGTTCTGTGTCCTTTGGATGCTCCACATGGCTTATGGAGACTTGAGCCTGTCACAGGCTTCATTTGAAAGCCTTATCATAGCCTTTAAAATCCAAGTAAACTACTTTCATAAAGTCCTGTGAAATAGGGATGCCATTTTTGTTTACTCTTTTCAAGAATTTAATAGCTAGAATGATTTTCCCTTCCAGAAAAGGTTGTGTTTACCTGTTTATTTTTTCCCCACATTGTAGTATGAGGTCTTGAAATAATATCTAAAAAACATCTTTTCTGGAGCTTAGGGGTAAAATTCACTCTTCTATCATTTGGGGGACCACTTTATTCTCTTTTCAGAATACAGAATTAATTTTGGTCTCTTGGCCACTTTAAATAACCACATTTTCTTTTTTCTAAGGTTTCTTAAAAATGTTTATTTAATTTTGAGAGAGAGAGAGAGACAGAGAGAGAGACAGAGAGAGAGAATGAGAGGGGGAGAGGCAGAGAGGGGGGACAGAGTATCCAAAGCAGGCTCTTCACTGACAGCAGAGAGCCCAATGTGGGGCTCCAAGCTCACACAATATGAAATCATGATCTGAGCCACAGTCAGATTCTTAACCAACTGACCCACCCAGGTGCCCCCCATTTTCTTTTTTTATGAGAATAAATGAGTATTTCCAACTTTGAGTTCCCTGAATTCACGTTTTAACTTTGTCTTAATAGGTTTGAGACCAAAAGAAATTTTGACTGTTCATTTAAAAAAAATTAAGGACTTAACATTAAAAAAAAACAAACCAAATAATTGAAAAATGGACACAAAAAAGTGCACCATAAAAAAAGATGCATGATAAATGGAGCTTCCTTCATATCAGATTTTCA
Organism: Herpailurus yagouaroundi; assembly: GCF_014898765.1. NCBI lineage: Eukaryota > Metazoa > Chordata > Mammalia > Carnivora > Felidae > Herpailurus > Herpailurus yagouaroundi. The sequence goes on from NW_024412400.1 coordinate 14,291,123, forward strand.
TTTATTCTACTACAAACTGGAAAGAAAATACTTAGACTTACCTAACTTAAGCCATTCAGCCAGTAACTCTTGAAAAGCTGTGCTACTTTTCTCACAATGTCTTCTCTGTAACCCGCCTCCTGTTTTGGGGACATATAGCAACTCTTCTAAAAACATATGAACTGGGGCGGCTGGGTGGTTCAGAAGGCTAGGTGTAGACTTCAGCTCAGGTCATGATGTCACAGTTTGTGAGTTGGAGCCACATGTAGGGCTCAGCCCTGACAGCTCAGAGCCTGGAGCCTGCTTCAGATTCTGTGTCTCCCTCTCTCTCTCTCTCTGCCCCTCCTCTGCTTGTGTTCTCTCTCTCCCTTTCTCTCAAAAATAAATAAATAAACATTTGAAAAAACATGAATAAATATGCTATAAGGAGTGATAATGCAACTTTGTCATTAAAATCTTTTTTAATGTTTATTTTTGAGAGAGAGACAGAGACAGAGACAGAGAGACAGAGCAAGAGCGGGGAAGGGACAGAGAGAGAGGAGACACAGAATCCAAAGCAGGCTCCAGGCTCTGAGCAGTCAGCACAGAGCCCAACAGGGCTTGAACCCACAAACCATGAGATCATGACCTGAACCAAAGTCAGATGCTTAACCAACAGCCATCCAGGCACCCTATCAACTTGATCATTTTAGACAAAGACATGCCAACCAATTTGCTAAACAGTTTCAGCTCTTTACTTGGCTCCAAAGGTGTTTTTCTGTTTTGCAATTATATTTATTTTTAAAGACTTTATTTTTAAGTAATCTCTACACCCAGGGTGGGGCTCGAACTTACAACCCCGAGATCAAGAGTCACATGCTCTACCGACTGAGCCAGCCAGGTGCCTCTATAAATTTATTTTTAAGTTTAATTTGACTTCAAGATAACCATGAGTTCCTAAAAGCTTGAAAACTCAGTGAAAGCCAGGGCACAGAAAGAACACATGTTCCAAAAATAACTTCCTCATCACATTCCTCCACCAAAATGAGTGGGAAAAGGCACCGATGTGCCATTTTAACCCAGGGACAGGCCCAGCAGTCACTGGGAAAGCTCATCAATAGATGACAAGTCACCAGTGTTGGCACTTATGTTTTAGGCAACGGTTAGCCATGAACACCAATGAACTCTGCAAATGGCTGCAGAGCATGAAACTCAAACGTGCACTTACGAAGCAGATAGGGCTGGGCACAGCCGTCCTGCATCTCTCTGGCCTCAGGCATTAGTATGGCTGGTAGTCACCATGACTTCAAAGAGTAAGAGACGAAATGTAGACTGGTCAAATCACATACACTGGGCTATGGAGCAAGACAGTATGTGTCGTGTGGAAGGCCACAGTTCCGGAGCCTGGCTGAATCGGAACCCCCGATTGGCTACCAGACTGGGCAAGTTACAGAAGGTTTTTGTGTGTCAGTTTTCTCATCTGTAGAACAGGAACAGTAGCAATGCCCATCACACTGAGTGGCTATGAGGATTAAATGTGTTATTTCAAGCCTCTGCGCAGACCACGGTGCCAGGAACATAATAAGCATCGAGTGAAGTCAACTACCATCATTCACGTAAAGGAAAGTGGAGTGTCAAAGCAAATACACACCAAGTCTGATTTTTAAACTCTCGATAATTAAGGCCTTCAAAATGCCATTTACACCCATCACAAATTTTCTTTCTCTTGAAAAAAACATTCAATTGAAAGAAAAAACAAACCACAAATTCAAGGGCGCCTGGGTAGCTCAGTCGGTTAAGCTCTCCATTTCAGTTCAGGTCACGGTCTCATCGTTCATGAGTTTGAGCCCTACGTCGGGCTCTGAAATGAAAGTGTGGAGCCTGCTTGGAATTCTCTCTCTCTCCCTCTCTCTCTGCTCCTCCCCTACTCATGCTCTCTATAACTTAAAAATAAATTAATTAAAATAAATAAAATTAATTAATTAAAATAAATAAATTTTTTAAGAACCACTTAGCTTTTCTTGATTCTCCACCATAAACTTCCCATGGTTGTTACTCTGAAATAAAACAGAATGAGTGTCAGACTAGTAGATGCTGTCTGCGTGTCTCCTATCACCTGGTTACCGTCAGCCTGATCATCTCAGTCCATTCTAATGTGCACAGCAGGCCAGAGGCCTGGGGAATTACCATCCTTCAGAAGAAGCCCTTAACCAGTGGGAACGGGTGTATAAATACCCCGGGTTCCTCACCCCCTGGGTGGGATAGCTCTGAGGCATGTGCCCTATGCTGGCTCCCAGGGTTCCCCAGCAGGACTGAACTCCAGTTGCCCGTGGGGGTAGCTTGCTGACAACACAGCTTCGGTGACCTGTTACCTTCCCTGTGTCACTTCCCCACCTTCCTACTATGCTGTTTTGTCTGGCACAAATGATCTGTGTTAGCTATCCCAAATAAACCACTGAGCCCAAGTCTTATCTGATTCTGGGGGAAACTCCAACTAAGACAACCAGCAATACAAACACACAATCTACAAAAATGTGTTTTAAAACATATTTGTCCTGAAATTAAAAAAAATTATTGGGGCACCTGGGTGGCTCAGTCAGCTGAGCACCAGACTCTTGATTTTGGCTCAGGTCATAATCTCATGGTTCATTAGATCAAGTCCCACGTTGGGCTCTGCGCTGAGTGTGGAGCCTGCTTAAGATTTTCTCTCTCTCTCTCTCTCTCTCTCTCTCTCTCTCTCTCTCTCCCCTCCTCCCCTTTCCCCTGCATGCGTGCACTCAATGTCTCTCTTTTTCTCAAAAAACAATATATATATTAATGCACACCAAGCAAATTTCTCAAGAAATTCCAACTTATTCATGGAATTTGTTTTGAGCTTTAGATATTTAAGGGTTTCTGAAGAACTTTTTATTTCTTTTTAAAAACCTTTGGCTCACAAATGCTATCACACAGTGAACATTTCTTTTCTTTATTTCAGTCTCATTTGAGACTGAGAGAACAGCTTTGACCTTGTTTAGAGTCACTTGAACTCTGTGGGCTCCAAGCTAACTTTTTCTCTCACACCCCAAGCTCCATTTACTGCCAACAAAACATGACTTTCTGGTTCAAATAAAAATACTTTTGAAAAGCCTTATAAAAAGGTTCATAAGATGTGTTGGTGTTTCAAATGGATCTGAGGTGTATAAATGAATCAGGAACACAGATTAAGTTTCCTTTGAAATATAGTTTCCAAAAGAAAGGAGTCCTTGGGAGAAAATATTTCTGAGGATTTACTGCTTTGTTTTGTTTGTTTGCTTGTTGTTTTACTTAAAACAGTTAAAGGAGTGCCGAAAATTTCTCTTCAGTAAAATTACCCTTGAATTATCTTTAAATTTCTTTTTTTTAATGTTTATTTTTGAAAGAGACAGAGACACAGTGTGAGCAGGGGATGGGCAGAGAGACAGAGAGAGGGAGACACAGAATCTGAAGCAGGCTCCAGGCTCTGAGCCGTCAGCACAGAGCCCAATGCAGGGCTCGAACCCACGGACCGTGAGATCATGACCTGAGCTGAAGTCAGACTCTCAACTGACTGAACAACTCACCCCTGCTTTGAATTATCTTTAAATTGCTGTTTAGAGACAACCATTTCTCTGGAGAATAAATATTTAAAGTTCTTGCTACTTAGAGAACCAAATTCTTGAGTTTCTGTCAATCCAAAAAAATTGTTTTAATGTTCTTAAATCAAATGTCTTTAAGGATTATGCATTTAACACAAACAGATTTCAACATATGTTTACATTTATGCCAAATTTATAAGGTCATTGGTATTACAGTTCATAAAAAAATCATTTGAAAGAAAGATTGAACTCTCTTTATTTTTAAAATTCATTTGCTTGCTTTCCATTGAAGTTAATGATTTTGGTAAATCATTATCATATTCAAGTGTCTCTCTATTTTAAACACTTCATATTAATTAAATATGCACCAAAGAGAGATTTTTTAAAAATTTGTTTTTAATGTTTATTTATTTTTGAGAGAGAGACAGAGTGTGAGCAGGGGAGGGACAGAGAGAGATGGAGACAGAGAATCTGAAGCAGGCTCCAGGCTCTGAGCTGTTAGCACAGAGCCCATTGTGGGGCTCGAACCCACGAACCGTGAGATCATGATGTGAGCTGAAGTTGGACTTTTAACTGAGCCACCCAGGCACCCCACAGAGAGATTTTGTTAAAAATTCCTTTGCCTATGCACAACTAGGCTAATAAAAAAATTCTGTAGAGATTTAAAGAACTCGCTTTCATAACCTATGAGATACAGTAAACACATTTAGAACTGAGAAAAAATTCATTATAAATGATACTACATATGCCTGGTCCTCAAGTATTTTAAATTAATTTGCTTTGATAAAAATGTACAGCAGTAGGTTTCTGGGTAAAGTATTTATTAAGTGCATTGCCTTTTGGTTATTTGTAATATTTTGCCTCATAATTTGAATAGCCTCTTATTTAAGAAGAAAAACACGTACAGTAATTTTTTTTCAGTACTAATCTTTTTTCTTTAAATAACATACTGTTATTCCTTCCCACAAACAAATCCTAGTCTTTAAATAGTTGTCCTTTCTCCTTTCTAGTTATATCTCAGTGGCAATCTCTCTATTCTCTTCCCCCTGCACGCGCACGCGCACGTGCTCGCGCGCGCGCGCACACACACACGTGCACATGCTCCAGTATTTCTGTCTTTGCATCTATTTCTGTGTCTCTTTCTGGCTTCCTTTCTGATTCTTTCCCTCTACCCTACTCCCTGCCTTCCCCTATGTCTCCCTCTCTATGAAATCTACTCTTCAGAATTAAAACACAAATAAAATAATTCATTAATTTGCCAAAATTATGTTTATAAAACAGAGCAAGCAAGAAAGAAAATCAGTCACCTTTGTATCAAGAGAACAGCGACTGCTGCCATAGGAGAACGTGCAGGAGCTCTTGTTTACGTGATAATTTAAAATGTTAAATGTGAGTTTAAGTTCTGCATTATGCCTCTCAGAGGGGTGTTTACCTATTAAAGATAAACTTGTTTATCTGAGGTGAAATGCAAGATTAAAAAATTCAGATGTCTATGAAATACAAACACAATTTCATTTATTTATGATCACGAACATGCTGTAATCAAAGCAGAACTCATTATTCAGTGATCATTCGATTCATTGTGACATGTGTTTCCTCCAGCAAGAGAGGGAAAGGAGGTGAAACTTGCAGCAGAGAATGACAGAACATTTAGGAAACAGAGTTTTATTTGTTCTTCTGTTGGGAGAGCTAATTACTCATCGATTTGAGACCTAATGTCTTGATGAACATATATTGATTGAGCCTGATTATTTCCTGCAATGTCAGAAACATTCACACATATTTGTGTTACTACCAAAGCTATGTAATTTATTGGTGGGCACTAATGGCTTTAATGAAGTCAGAAAGCTTCAAGTGCAGAAGTAATGAAAGGAAGATTGCAATCAGTGAATTGTCTAATTCTTCATTCTGGCTACAAATATTAGCCTATTTTGACTCATTAGCTGTGTTCCTGTTTATATCATGATTCATTTACATAAAAAGGTCTGTTTAAATTACACCAGTATCGGGGCGCCTGGGTGGCACAGTCGGTTAAGCATCCGACTTCAGCCAGGTCACGATCTCGCGGTCCGTGAGTTGGAGCCCCGCGTCGGGCTCTGGGCTGATGGCTCGGAGCCTGGAGCCTGTTTCCGATTCTGTGTCTCCCTCTCTCTCTGCCCCTCCCCCGTTCATGCTCTGTCTCTCTCTGTCCCAAAAATAAATAAAAAACGTTGAAAAAAAAATTTAAAAAAAATTACACCAGTATCTAGTGCCCTGGTCAAATTCAGAAAACCAAGGGAAAGTGGGGTCCGAGCCCCTGAGACAGATTTAAATGTGTAGTTGGACTGGCGAGAAATACAAGCTAACTAGTGAAATCTGCAACAAATGGCGGCCTCAGCCTTAGCCGTGTTGGCCCTGTTGAATGTGCCACATTCTTCCAGTCTCATGGCCTTTGAACTGGCCATTTCCTCTGCCTGGGATGCTCCTTCACAGGTACATGCACAGTTCTCTGCTCAAATGTCTTGACAGACATTTGATATGACATTTGATATCAGACATCATGCCTTCCTGACACCCAATATCAAATATATAAAGTAGCATGCCCATCTTTTATTGTGTTCTGAGCTTCTTATCTTCACTGACCTGGTCCATATTTATATTTTCAATGATTATATGTCTTATCCACTAGCATTTACTTAGTTCTTTTTTGTTTACTGCTTTCCTAGAAGAGTGTCTGGAGGGATTAAATATTTGTTGATTTGACTAGAAGGTAATTGTGAAGTATTAACATCATTTATTTTGGCTAATATCTCAATATCATGCAGGTCACTATGAGAAACGAAAGATATGATTCTTTTTTTAAAGATGCTTGTAATCTATTTGTTGGTAAAAGCCTGTCACACATTGTATTAGTTATCCATTGCTGTGTAACAAATTACCCCAGAACATTAGTAACTTCAAACAATGAACATTTATTATCACACACAGTTTCTGTGCATCAGGAATTGAGGAGTGCTTAGCTGGGTGTTTCTGGCTCAGAGTGTCTCATGGGGTTGCAGTCAAGATACTGGCCTGGGCTGTAGTCATCTGAAGGCTTGACTGGTGCTGGATCATCACTTCCAGAAGAGCTTAGTCAGGTGGCTGTCAAGTTAGTGCTGATGTTGGCAGAAGGCTTCAGTTCCACCACTTGGACCTCTTTTAAGGCTGCTTGAGTGTCCTCATGACATGCGGTTGACTACTTCTGGATGAGTGATCCAAAAAGAGAATAAAGTGGAAGCCACAATGTCTTTTATGACCCAGCCTTGGAGGTCAGAGTCTGTCATGTTTGAGATATTTTGATGGTTACACAGGCGAACCCTGTTCAGTGTGGAAGGAGCCAAACAAGAGTGTGAACACCAGGTGAGAATCGTCTTAGAGACTGGCTACCACACATGAAATAAATAATGGCATATACATGCCCAGGTGTAATTAAGTGCTACATGGTAAAAACATTCAAGGTTCAATTGATTTTGAGAATGTAGACTTATATAATTAGAAAGGCTAAGTTGGATGGCAAAGTTAACCCTCATTTGGGCAAGGGTGTTTAAACATTTATAAACAATATTTATTAAGGCCCTGTTTTCTGTGCTAGGACCACAGATTATGAATAAAGCCCAGACTCTGGGAAGGGAGTACTCATAGTCCATTGTGTGGAAGGTCATAATTTTGGAGCAATAATCATTTTGAATGAATTTAAATACATTTTGCAGGGCAAGAATTATCATCCAAAACCAGTTTTTCTCTGGGCACTAAAAATAAAAATTACAGATACACAAAATAAGCACATATGTGGATGGAAAATAAAAGTCTTCATGTTCTTATTATAAGCAATTTCAATTTAATACAAGAAAGGTGGATTTTAGGAATCATCACCTAAGTAATCTAACATCAAAAACTCACCAATCGTGATTATAATACACCAGCAGAAGCCATGTGACTACCTTAATAGAAGTATTCAGTGAAAACTGGTCTATTCTCTCAAGCACCTCGATTTCCCTACTCCTCCCAAATTGGAATGTAACTTCCTAGATTTTTAATTTTATCAGCCGACCAAAACAACCAATGACTCTGCCCTAGTATTTGTCACAATGATTGACCAAAAGGACATCTAATGTCTAAATCAAGTGACCATTGTTTCTTTTCACATTTGCTCATTACCTGGTTTATTATTCTTATCTCAGTCACCTTTCAGCCTGAGTCTATGGCCTATGTTAATGCTAGTCTTCAGCCTTCTCTAAGGAATTAGAAAAAAAAAAAACAAAACCAAAAACCTACCATCTCATAGTCATTTAGTCGATGTTCTTCTTTAAGACAGAGATTAACCCAACGCACTGTTTTAAGTAACATAAAATTCAAGTAGAAACCAAACCCCGGTCTAGCAGAGAAATAGACACACACCTCTGGTGGAAGATAATAGATGATAGCCACAAAAAGCCTTGCAACTGTGTAGACACTCTGACTTATTAATTCCTCTTCTAGAAAAGAGTTGAAAGAAAAGGTACACAAAGATAAAATGATAAGGATGTTCATGACAGAGTGGTTTATAATTGTATAATTAAAAATCTGGAGGGGCACCTGGATGGCTCAGTCAGTTAAGCGTCCGACTTTGGCTCAAGTCATGATCTTGAGGTTTGTGACTTTGAGCCCCATGTCGGGCTCTGTGCTGACTCTCAGAGCCTGGAGCCTGCTTTGGATTCTGCATCTCCCTCTCTCCCTGCACCTCCCCCACTCATGCTCATTCTCTCTCTCTCTCTCTCTCTCTCTCTCTCTCTCAAAATAATAAACATTAAAAAATGTTTTTAATTAGAAAAAAAGAAAAGAAAATGTGAAAACAAATTAAACATCCATCAAGAGAGTATTTTGTTGTATGGATAAAAATACAATGCAATCCTTAAAAATCATGTTGTAGAACAATATCTCATGGCATGGGACTACATTCACAATATATGGTTAAGAGAAAAAGGCTATGGAAATAACTATGTGGTTGTTGCTCCTTATGTGCATTTAAGAGTACATATTTATTTGGAAATAAGATTGTAAGAAATTTTTAAATGTCACCAGTGATTTATCTGTAGTTGGTGGAATTGCAGGTGATCTGGATTTTCTTATTGGAATTTTCTCTTACTCTTGTTCCTCTGCTATCTCCAGGACAACATGCCTGGGCTAGCGTGTTGCAAGATGACAGGTGGTGCATAAAGCAGAGCTTAGTTGCCCCATTTCCCCATCTAAGACCGTTAGCTGGTCCTCGATAGGTAAGTGAGCCCACCTAGTATGAGCCACAGAAGAACCACACCTGAGTAGACCCACAACTGCCCACAGACAGACAAGTGAGATCACCTGAAAGTAGCCAAATTGGCTGAACTTTTCAGGCTCCCAAGCTAAGAGACGTGCTTTGTTGTTTGCCATTGGCATTTTGTGGTCACCTACTACCCTGCATCACTGTCGCGATAGATAACGGATAGAGCTAGAGCTTGTCAGGGTTTGGGGAACTGGAATCAAAAGGCAACAACCACCTGAGATTCAGTCCAAAGGTGCTTGAGTATAGAGCTTGTTAGAAAACATTTTTGAACAGGCTAGACCGGCAGAAAGTTCAACATCAATCTAAAAATAGAACTGCCGTTCTCACATGTGCGAGGCATTATGCTATGGTGTGGGTGGGTCACAAGTGGAAGGACATGTAGGCCCTACCTCCTGGAGCTCACAACCGCAATAGCAGGAATTTCCGGACCCAGATGCCGCTCTCAGAGAGTTAGCAGCAATTGTATTAGTACACTACAGCACCAAAGAGCTTCAATTTGCTGAAGTTGGTTAAAAATGCATTAGCTCTTCTCCAACATGATTCTGAAAGCACAGTAAAATCAAAAAGTCTGTTCAGCTGCCCGATGAACTTGAAGTAATGAGGTCTATAAGCTGACTTGAACAGAAGAAAATGATATTAAGCTTTCATGGAGGACAAATGAAAGTATCTACCTGTAACCTTGCTGACAGCCAGAGACCCTTTGCCATTTAAAACTCTGCTGCTGTGGTGCATTATTCCCAGGCAGCTGAGAGTTTAATAAGACTTCGCAGAGACACCTAACCTTCCGGTCCCCGGCTGCCTGCTGGCAACCCTAAGGCACTCACTGTGGAAGCTGACAATCCGAGCTAACATCAGGGCACGGATTTCCTCAGACACAGGGGCACAGGTTGGCATAGCAATGTCTGCCTGCTGCCCCGCTGTGCATGCAAATCGCACAATGGTCTGGTTCCAAGCTGGTCATGGTGCCCAGCACCCCTGGGTGTTTGATCTTGGAGATTGTGGTGGTCACCGCTCTTCATCATTGCACTAACCTGGCTCCCCTGCTGAATGAAGAGCTGCCATTTAGTGTGATATACAAGGCTTTCCTTGAGCAAAGCCCAACCTGCCTGGTCCAGCCTTAACTCCCAGTATTCTTCGTATCACACCCTCCACCCCCTGCACTCTGGTTACTCGGCTTAGGTATTTGCTGTTCCTGCTTTTCCCACCTTTGTGCTTTGTTCAGACTGTGACTTTCATCGTCTCCAGCCAGCCCACTCTTCCACCTTCCAATTCTGGCTTTGCTTCACAGGTCTCTCCCCAACTAGACTGTAAAAATAGTAGTGATACTTACATAACATGCAATGTGCCAGGAACTTTGCTAGGCACCTTGCCCATCTTAACTCATTTTATTCTGTTCAACAACTCTAGGAGATGAGTGTTATTACTATTATTATCATCACCATCATCCCAATTCTCAGATGAAGAAAGTGAGGCTAAAGCAAACTGCTCAAAGTCAGAATCAGCTCCACAGGTTTGGAGATCATGTGTGTCTTGTTCACTGTTGTATTACTAGCGCTTCGCATGAAACCTGGCCCATAGTATTGAGTGAAGGAATGAATAAAATGCCACCATGAAGCTGTGTCTGCAGTCAGAATTAATCTTCCTCTCCTCTCCTTTCACAGGTCTGCTCCAGTACTTAACACGTAAGTACCTAACACATAACCTCGTAAGGTTGGACCCCCATTTCCAAATAATCTGCACTTTCACACTTCTCTGTACATCCACACCTAACCCTCCTTTGCTTGGGAGAAGTCAGGCTTTCATAGATAAGGTAGTTTCCAGCTCTGGTGTTGCCTGAGAGCAGCTGCTGCTGAGAGATGAAATTAGGAGTCCATGGGGGAGGTGGAAGAAAGACCGTTGGCGGTAGTTGGAGGCTGTGTGGCCAGTCCTCTACCCTGAAGAAGCACAAGGCTGCTCCCCTCTGCAGTGAAAGGGCTCCAAGAGCTTGCTGGCGCATTTAGAACTCCTATCCAAGAGGAGTGTCCCTTGCCAACCTCCCCTTCTGTGCCTCCCACACTTTGGCTTCATCACCGTAGCAGGGGAAGTTATGGAGGTCACGGAGGAACAGGGGGCGATGGATTGCAGCCAGGAGACTCAACAGGAAGTGGAGAGCATAAATGATGGTGATCCCATACAGGACCTGGGGTCTGATCCAATTGTATTGGTAAAAGCACTGAGTCCCCTTAGGTCAAGACCTTATGGGGTTTAAAGATCAGGTGTCATTGTCATTGGCCCTCTCCGCAATTCAAGAGGAACCAAAGCAGGGCTTGAGTGGGGAGCCCTAGTTCTGGCTTAACTCCCTCCATGAATAGCTGTTGGCAGCTGAGGGCTAAAGCTGTCTGTAGACGTCAGACTCCGTAGGGTGGTTTCTCACTTCTGGCAGGGGGCACCTGAGACTGAAGGAATCGTTTTAAAGGATTTTGTAATTATTGACTCTCAGCTATCTAGAAAGAGAACTCCCTTCTGCTTTTAGACATTCCATCTTCAAATGCATTTTCTGCTTTGTGGAGCACCTATATTTATTTACATCCTTCCATCTCTAGATTGTAAGCTCCAGAAGAGAGGAGCATGACCATACTCATATTTCTCTTCTGCCTGCTCCTTTCCCTCTGCAAACTGCAAGAGGCTTGTTGTACAAAATTTTAAATCTATGTAATTTAATTGTATGTCATTATAAGCAAGTGTCATTGCCAAAATAGACTAACTCTGGCCATATATTTTGTTGAGCTTTCTGGCTTTCCAAAGGTCTTTGGAGCCAGGGCCTAAATTCCAACTTGCTGGAGGAGGGCATGCTGAAATACAACCCGTGCTCCCTGTGAAAGGCATCCATACGTTTATTGGAAAGCATCTAAAATGCCACAGAATCTGCCACTACTCATCAATACTGAGACTCCCCCCACCCCTTTTCTTTTTTAACAGAATGAAGAAAACAAGGTGATTTAAAGCCATAGTTAAAATTCAACAGTGAGGGGCGCCTGGGTGGCTCAGCGATTAAGGGTCCAACTTCAGCTCAGGTCATGATCTTGAGGTTCGTGAGTTCAAGCCCTGTGTCGGGCTCTGTGCTGACAGCTCAGAGCCTGGAGCCTGCTTCGGATTCTGTGTCTCCCTCACTCTCTGCCCCTCCCCTGCTCATGCTCTGTCTCTCTCTCCTTCAAAAATAAATAAACATTAAAAAAAGTTAAATTTAACAGTGAGATAGATGTCCCTTAAAAGACAGACATTGCTGTTAACACGCTCATCAGAGAGAGAGTCACATGCCGCCAGTGATGGTTTCCAAAACTTAAGTTTAAAAAAGAGAAAAAAAAATTCTGATATTGATGACGGTAGATGGAGAGATACAAGAGTAAGACAAGTGATCATTTCAAATGCATAATTACATTTTATCTCAGTAATAATTAATTGCAGTGTACTTAAGCACATACTCAGTTTCCTTCAGAAAGAATAAATAGAAGATAAAGTTGATTTACAGAGCATTTTCACATAAAATCTCATTTATTCCTCACAACAATGCTTTTGTTTAGATAGTTCCATCCTCATTTTACATAGGAGGAAACTAGATGATCATTCCACCACCCACCTAGTAACCACATCATTAAACAGTATAGACAGTTATAAAGGGAATGGGATCTGAACAAACAGAAATGTACTCAAATTCTGGCCTTTCCATTTATTGGTCATGTGACTTAGGCAAGTTGGTAAAATCTGAACCCAAAACTAGATTTAGCAACTTAAAATCCTTTGATACAATACCAAAAGGGTAAGGAAGACTTGGAAGACTTGAGGAACAGAAAGGGGATGGAAACATATGCACACTTTTTTTTCTTTTTTGGCCAAATGAGACATTTCACCATTATGGGCCTATCTACCTTTTGTAATTATTATAGAGTCTAAAAATACTTAAAAAAGAAGTGACCCACTCTTATGAACCCTTCGTGATATTTTGGTGGTGCTGGTATCCTATTAACTTATAATATCTCTATATATGCTGCCTCTGTGATAAAGCAACCTGAGGCTGGGCAGGGAATGGGCTAAGCCCCATCAGTTGAAGAGCCCATCTGGGCCTGATCCAAAAACAAAAAGCTGGAAGGGTCACTGGGCAGGCGTTGGGCTAGCAAGCTGGGTCCAACCCAGGAGACAGGGCTATTTTGATAGAAGCTCCACCCTAAGGAGAAAACAACCCATGGGTCAGATACAGCTGGAAAGCTGCCACAGCTGGAAAGCTGCCACCACACCCAACCAGTGAAACTGTTGCTGGAACCAAGAAATCAAGTATATAAGTTAACTACTGCCACAAAAATGCTCTGTAACAAACAACCCCAAAACTCAGTAGCTAAAAACAATAATACTGTATTCTATTCTGGACCTGCAGCTCTGCTTCATTCTGCAAGTCTCTGGGTCTGGGTCTTCTCCCGGGACTTTCATCCTCCTTGAATTAGAGGGCTTGTCACAGCATGTTCTTTTCAAGACAATGGCAGAGGTACAAGAGGTAAAGAAGAAACACCAAAAGCCTCTTAAGGCCTTGACTATGAATTGGCCCCATCACTTCAGCTCTATTTCATGGATCAGAGCAGGAGGCCAAGTGCAAAGTCACAAGGCCCGGTAGTAGTTACACTCTGTCTGTGATAGAGCCATGATAATTATACAATGCAGGGAGATACAAAGAACTTGGATCAGGAACTCAATCAATGACTGTCCACCTGCTTGGCTACATTATTCACATCTCTCCAATATGAAAACAGCCCATCCCCATCAAAGGACACCACAAGTCTCACCCAATCATGTATCAGGCTCAACATTTAGGACTTCATGATTTACATCTGGTCCAGATATGAATTGGACCTATAAACTGAGAAGACAAATCACAGGCCCCATCCCCTTTCCACACCCACACAATATGCATTGGTATAACAGAGACAGGAAAATCACAGTAAACACCTCATTCAAAATGAAGAAACTTGTTCCTTAGTGATTCTGAAATCCTTCTAGGCAAATTAGCCAAGTTTCCCTGCCAAAGGAGGAGGATATGTTTCTTCATCAGACCTTGGTCCTGCTCCCAGGGGAAGGGAAGGTGAGCTGGGGGTGGGGTGGAGTCTGGTAGTGTAGGAGGAGGATCTTTGGTCCATTGTTCTCTACAGCTCCTAGCTCTGTCCTCTGAGACTTCCTTTTCCATCATCTTCCTCATTTGCTTCTGAAGAGGACACTGAAACTTCTACTTCTTTTGGGTGGCTAAGTTTTCCTAGCCCATTTCCTACATAGAAAACGGGGCTCAGGGGTCTTTTTTCCCCTCTCAAACAGTTTCAGTCTCATTTAGTTCAGGCTATTAGTACTTAAGGTGGTGTCAGTTTTTCTACAACTTAGTGGGTTTTCTATGTATTTGATTCTAGTCCATTCTATGTGTCAAAACCACAGTTATTTTCAAGACAGGCTTTTCTCTCCAGATTTAATTACTAGCACTTTGGGCATGTCAGGTGGCTGCACTACTATACCTTTCAGCTTTGCAGGAGGTTTAAAAGTCATTTTGTAATAGTTTGTAATATTATTAGCCACACCCCTGATTGGGTCCTTACCCTGAGGCCATGTTTTCCTGCAAGCCCCCTAGATTTGGTCTTTGTCTCTCTTTATGTGATTCAACAACCAACCCCTGGACTTGATCACTGTCCCCAGGCTACATTTTAATTTGAGAATCTTTTTCTGGTTGGAGAGGCTGAAGATTAAAAAGTTTTATTTTTTAACGCAGCAACTTCTGGGCTGCTTGCAAACTGCGTTTTATTTTGTTTGGTTCTGAGCATATCTCCTTTCTCATAGTATTTTCCTATATGCATTTAAAAGAAAACAACTCATTCTTTCAGAATTTTTCTTGGAAACAAGTTTCTCCTCTCTCCCCTACCCTTTCATTTGCTGCTCACTACTCTGCATGCCTATACCATGCAACCACTCAGTGGGTGGGAAAATCCTAGTATTTAGATTTGCGTACATAGAATATCCCACTTGGACCTTAACGTCAAATTTGTCTTTACTAAACAACTCTTTCAGAATTCTACTAAGTGACAGCAAGAGTTGGCTCAGCCCTAAAAAAGAACTTAGAATTTTTTAATTGCACTATGTTTAGACCTCTTCTTGGAACCATACAGAGGAAGAAATAATAGAGCAGGATTTGGATATTTCTATTTTGGATTTTCAAAATCTTACCTTTGTCCCTTGGAATGCCCACAGATGCAAATTCTACTGGTCTGGAAGTATCTGGAACAGAACTATACCAATTCTTAACCCCAATAAGTGGTGGAGTTATGGAATGCCAGCTATTTGGTAGAGGCATTAGGTTATAGAATGGTTTCGTTCCATGAAAAGCAATACACAGTTCACTTCAGTTTTCATGAATAAAAGTTTCCTCCAAAAAGAGCTAACTGCCAATTTTTTTCCACAAAGCCTCTAGATAGTTTATGATAGTGCTTAGGTCTATTAGTGGACATATTAACTATCTGTGACTCATCACCCTCCACTGCAGAGCCAGGAAATTCAAGGCTGTAGACACTACAGACTTTTGCAAGTGCAAGGGTGCACTCCTCTCTTTATCCCACTGGTGGCAACAAGTCAAAATACGTAGCCTGTCTCCACTAAAGATAGAGCTAAGCTTCTTACCGCTGGAAATACCTGCATAAATTCAGCTTCTGCATGAGGCAAATGGACCAGGACTTCCTAGAATATAGGGCAACAGAGTTGGCTTTGGTGTTTAACTTTCCACAGTCTGTAGATCTAAGTGGGGACTCAGCTTCTGGTGGACCCAGCCCTTCCATAGGTTCATGGAGGCTACAGACTAGCTGGTCAATTCATTGCAAAGAGGATTAGTCAGCCACTCCTCAAACTAGACAAAGAGGAGGTCTTATTCCAACCCAAAGGCTCAGGCAGAAGGTCCTAACATATTGCTTTATAGCTCCCATATCAAACTTGGTATAACTAGTGTGCTTAGAATTTAATCTCCCTTGATGAGCAGATACAATTTCCTTATAATGTCCTCCTCTGGGCCTAGCAGGAGGCCCTAGCTATAGAGGCAGGGTACTGTCCACCTCCAGGCCTGCCCTGGGAGTCAGCATAGTCAGAGAAGTCTTTGGCCCCAGTCCCCCAGAAGCAGGTGTATCACCTCAGGTTCTGCTGAAAGAAGCACATTTAGGCTTTAGGCTTTAGGCCTAGGATAACCAGGCAGAGGCAGTCAGAAGAGAAATGCTTTTGAGACAACATCATGGTCATGACTTGCATAGTTTTCTGTGTGTTAAGATTGCTCTATGCATTTTATGTCTATTCATACATTTCCTTTCACAGCAACTTCTACTCTATAGATGGAAAAAAGCCCTGGCTCAGAGAAGTTAAGTGACTTGCCTCAGGTCTCCCAATGAGTCGTCGGCAGTACCAGGACCTGAAGGCAGGCATCGTGTTTCCACAGTCCCACTGCTATGCCCTGGTGTATGTTGAGCGGCCTGCCCTGAACATGGGGTCTTTACCAGCAGGTAGGGTTTGCCAGCCAGGCAGGATTCTCAGCCTTGAGGACAGAGATGTTAGTTGACTGCTCCTTCATCCGTTTTCCTGAGCACATTCTATCTGGAAATTTGAAAGGCTATATTCTCACATGGACAGAGGCTCCCCTCTGTCCTCTTCTTGGAAAAGGCCTTTTCCCTAAGAGCCTCTTCTTGGAAGGAGATTGAAGTTTCCTCTGCAGACAGAGCCAACCCAAATGTTTGTCCTCAGGACCAATTTGAACTGCCCAAGTGCACAAAGACTTCAGTGGAAATTCCGGACTTCTGCAGCTTAGAACATGGCAGAGATGAATTCAGTCTGGAAATTTCAGTGTCTTACCCATGGACTCTATCTAACTTGGAAGAGCACTGGCTATTCCACCAACAGGAATTAGCTGCAAGTGATCTAATTAGTCTACCACCTGGGGGCTTAGATCAAACACTCGAATTGTGGGTAAAGTCTTTCAAATACAATTGTAGTCATTTTATTGTTGATTCTAAGAAGTAACAGGAAAATGGGATCGATTACTTCTTGAGACATTTTGTAGGCTGTGAATATAAAATCATAGCGGCGAGACAAAGAGGCAAAGTTTTTCTGAAAGGCTATGGAGTAAATTCTGTTAGAAGAAAAAGAGGAAGCCTTAGTTTCCACTGTTTGATACCATTTAGAAGTAAATATGATGCAGTGAGAGAGTAGTCATAGTCACTCTGGCTCATGGCGTGGTTCTGAAAGGCAGGCTCTGTCAAAGCACGAAGAGTTTCGAACCTTTGCTGAACTCACACAGTTTAGCCCCAAACTTGGTATCTGCCCCACGCTTCTAATCTGCACCTATTCTGACCTTCGGTGAACAGCACTGTGAATACAAGAACCCTGAAGTCGACCCCACCTCCCCCCTACTGTCGCATGCCTATTTCCATTCTCAAAATCCTAATAATCCATTCATTGATGTTAATGCAGCTGGAAACCATTCTGCTCTCTCCATATAGCACCACCATATTCAGGTTCGCATAATCCTGCAACTGGATTTCCCAAGCAGCCTCCTAACAAGGAGCCCCGTCTCCAGTGTTCTCTTGCTCACTCCATTCTCTGTGTTGCTGCTGGTGTGATCTTTCTGAAATGTAAAAGGGACTCTACGGTCTAAAACTCTTCACTTGGCCCCTACAGGTACACGTTCCTTAGCCTGTGTACACAGTGCTACTCATCTGCTGTGGCTACCTTCACACCAGCATGTGGTTACTCCAGCTAATTCAACTAGCAATAGGTCCAAGATGCTGAATTGCTTTCTCTTCTCTCTTCAAGCTTTGTTTTCTGTTGCGATGTGCTTGGAATGCCCTTTCCCTGATCCCATACTCCCAAGAGAGACATGGAGAGAGAGCGAGAGTGGGTACTGGAGATGGATGTGCGTTAGAACACTTATGTGGAAGGACACCCCCTGAAACTGCTCATGGGAATCCCTATGGAATGGGGTTTCAGGGAGGCGTTAAGGGAGTGGTATTGTAGGATGTACTTTTTGCTGTCCTATAATGCTGAGAATTTTTTTATTGTGAGTATGCTTAACTTAATCTTATATTTTTCACTATGTTTCCCATCCTCACCTTCAGAGATACTGATTTAATAGGGAAGCATCCAGGATTCTGATCTTCCACAGCCTCCCACCTCCACTTAATCAGGTTTTGGAATCATGGTTGAAATGATTATTTCCAGTATAAGGCAACTGACACCTTTGAGAAGAACCCCAACTCTAATATACAATAATTTTTTTTATTATTTCCTTTTATTTTATAGTAGCTTAATTCCACTACCAATACACATACTCAATCTCTACTATGCTTGAATTATATGGAAGAATTATAATAGCCTTGACAGCCATCTAAATAGCCACATTTGAATAAAGGGCCTAAATAATCATTGTAAAGCACGTATTTGCACAGTAAGTTTCATAAACCATTTTAAAATTAAGGCAAACAAGAAAAAAAATCTACAAATACAAATATCAGGGTTTCTTAAATGCTAAATTGTTTTTTTAAATCTTAAATCTTAACACTAACTTGAAGACCATTTGATTGGCTCTCAAAACAATGGATATTCTAAAAGCATAAAACAGGAAGTTGTTACAAATAGCAGCTTTGGTATAACATATACCTATCTCCCTACATGTTTTCAAGTTTTTGACTTTGGAAAAATATAAACACGTAACTTTTTATAATTAACTTTTGAAAATATTAATAATACCTTAAAATTCAGACATTAGAGCATCTATTTCTTTAAACTTGTTAGTTATGTTTTCAATACATTCTCCAGCTTTTAATTTTATCCCATCAATTATAAGACAGTCTTCTTCATAGTGGTTTTCAAATGGGCCGCCTGCAGGAACTTCAGGGCTGCATTCAGATAACTGTAAAAATAACCATACAATTCATCAGAACGATATCAAATTTACTGGAACACCGGCTTAATTATTTGAACCAAATGTAAAGTAGTCAGTAACTCCACAAGCCACAGCAGTTACCCAAAGTGTTCTGTTATGCTGGTGGTCAAATAATGATCCCCATGTAGAGTATAATGTACAAGAAATGTGTTCATATAAGAATAACTTATTATTCAGGTCGTATTTCTTTCCCCCAATATTATACATTTTTAGGTTTAATATTACGTGTTGGAAAAACATGATCAGTTTCATTCTATGACTTTTCTATATTTATTTATTTTTATAATTATTATTATAGGGAATACAGCTTAAAACTGTTTGAGTCACACCTTCTATGCCTATCTTCTCCTAAGCCTCTGCATGACTTACAAATAGTGATAGCTTGATCTAGCTCAGTGGGAAGAGACACAAGTAAAAACAGTGCAGATATACATAAACACATACAAGATTTATAACTTCAAGATTCATTAAAGGTAGAGATAACTTCCATGAAATTAAGAAAAAAAAATACATGTAATTTATACAAGTATTTTCATGTAACATCAAAAACTGTACCTTTTAATACAAATAATTATTCAACAAACTCTGTTTTATTTGTATATGGCTTATCTAATTTGTGAATTATTCTGGAAGATTTTATAAAAATCTGATATTAATTTCCTCTTCTTGCTTACAAAGTTGGGGCATGAAAACCAGTGTTAATATTAGCTAAGGAAGAGCATAATTAGGAAGGTGACTCTACTGAGGAAAATATTCTCATAAAACATTTCAATGACAAATAGAAACGAATTTTGATTATCCATATGTGTATGCTTTCTTTTTTATGTTGTCACTCTCGCTCATTGGTATAAATGCTTGAGAGTTATCAACCTCAAACCTGATACATGAAATGAAGAATGAAAACATCATCAAATTTACAACTTTGAAAATAGCTTAACCAAATCTGCTCAGAGAATAAACATGCTTAGCACCTTAAAATTATCAGGTGGCTCTTTTTGGTGTGTTAGCTTATAAGAGGCCACTTTCTCCTACAAATAAAACACAGCTCCAGGGTTAAGCAATATTAACTTTGGAAGCCATATTAATTTTCCCTATTAACTTGAATGAATGAATGAATGAATGAATGAATGAATCAAAGAAGAAAGAAAGAAAGAAAGAAAGAAAGAAAGAAAGAAAGAAAGAAAGAAGAAAAAAAAAGAAACCCTTGTGGTGATCATTTCTTTTCTTTTAAACTGAAAATTGTCCCAGCTTTGATAGTTGGTTTCATTGCTATTCTTCTCATTTAAAAGTGAACAAGGCCCTAAATATACAGAACCTGGTGTGAATGCCAGACTTAACAAAGCTCAGTGTGGAGAATGGCTTATGAACCAGTCTGCAGGAGGCACTCACCTGCCTGCCAGCAAGTTAAGATGGTTAATTTTTATAATTCTTAAGTGGCTTTTGAAAGCATAAAATATTACAAGAATCTAAAACAAAAAGCAAGCTCCTGCCTGGTGATATATTAAAACTATGTATTTTACCTTAAGGAATAAAAATCCAAAGTAATTTTCTGTTCTATCAAGTTACTAGTTATAATGGTAAAATAGAAGCCAATTCTGTGGCTGTAAAAGCTCCAGGACATCTCTATAAAAAATCAACCTGGCTGTATTTTTGAGAAGAGAAACTGCAAACACTGAAAACGTGTTGCACAAAACCATATGGTGCTCAAACAAAGCACACATTTGCTGGAAAAGACTAATTGTATATTAATTATATGTCTATAACATATATGTTGCTAATCTACAGATCCTGTTTGACAAAAGGTAAGATCTATAGAAAGAAAAAAAAATTTTTTTTTTCAAAAAGGAACTCTAATTGGAAAAATGGCATTCACAACGGTACAAATTCAGGCACAAGTTGATATTGCTGGTGCTACTTAAGAAAACTATGGTTTTCAATGTGGTAAGAGTTTTTAGCATTAATTTTATTTCCTTTTGGTGTATTGCTCTCTTTAACTGTAAATCTTGTATATTTTGATTTCCAACTCGGTAAAGGAGGTGTTTACGAATCATCTTTATTCTTGTTGAAGTTCTGAATGAAATCATGCAATTGGGCAGTCTGCCAAAGTGGGTAAACAACCTTGTCCACGTATAAATCCACCTTTTCCAGCATCTGAGAAGAGACAGACTCGGGAATGGGCAGTTGCTCAACAGGAGAATGTGGGAAAAGAGAGGAAGTAAGGAAGTCTCAGCACTTAATCTCTCCAGGGACTGCCATTGCCAATTCTCATCTGTAATAACAGCTAACCTTGGGTGTCAGTTACTATGCAAAATACTTTTCCCAGTTTGCCTTATTTAACCCACAAAGAAATCCTCTTGGGCAAGTGATAAGCAACTGTGCCAAATTACACAAGTCCTCCCTGGCAGGACTGGGCTTAGGACATTGGTATTATATTCCAGAGTAAGAACTCCCAACCAACTCCCAACTTCCAAGTCCAGTGTTCTCTGGACTCCAGGCACAGCATATATCTAAATGAATGAATGAGAGAATGAATGAAACCTTAAGGATACATGACTTCTTGCTGCCATTTTTCTTCCTATCTGGAGAACAGCTGTACTGCCTTGAAGAAGTGTCTGCCTTATGACTTATTTTTCTCATACCTACCACACTGCTGCTCTGTATTAATGACCTAGGCTTGTACCCTCATTTTATTTGCACAAACATGGAGCTGATGTGCTGGGAAGTTTGGTAATTTATGTTATCACATATAAGAACTGAATAAAGTAAGCATGCATGGCCTTTCTCAGTCCAACATAGCTAGCCAAAAGGAAAAAAAAAAAAGACAAATCTAGTTATGAATGGTGAAAAGTATTCCAATGAAAAATTCTACCTCCGGTGTGTTAATAATGAGGTTTGTCCCTACAGAAGTTGTCTCTGTGCATGAACCAGGCAGGGCAGATTTCCTAGCAAGCTGCTCTTATCCAGCCTCCTCTCCTGACTGTGAAATTGGCAGCGGTAGGCAGTTCTCTCTACGGTGGCACCCGACTGACTACTGTGAGCTCCTTCCACTCTTTCTTCATCCCAACCTCAAAGATCCAAAAAACAAAGGGCTCCTCCACACTCACAGATTTTTTTTTTCAAAAACTGATAGTTGTATTCTGACCTTTCAACAGGTTACTAGTTTATTCACTTCAGGATAATCAAGGGCTCAAATTTCAGAAGGGAAAAATGTTTTTCATATAACTAAAACGTACAGCCAGGAACAATTTCTGCCATTGACAGAATCTGGACTTGCTATTTAGGCCTGATAATGATTACCGGTGCTACCTTTTCTCCTGTATTCACTTCTTCTCCACGCTCCTCTTCAGACTCATCAGGCGCTCCTGTGGGCTCTAGTGCCTGCTGTAGCATTTGCTCCAGCTCTTTTAGTAAAACTTCTGTCTCAGAGACAACTAAAAATCATCATTAATATAATAGAAAAAATGTTACATTTTAATTAATTCAATCTAATCCATAATCTTAACCAACTCAAAAGAGAAAATCTAAGTGTTACAAGACAAAAAACAAATATTTTGTATAGTTCTCACATATGGCCTCTGCTTAATGCAAAATAATTAAGGATTTCCAGGTGAATATTTTCCAATTATTCCTGTCAAAATGTAGGTGATATTCTTGCTATGTGTAGATCATAAAAAGCTCACTAGAAGTGTCTTGTTTTGCTTTTTTTTTTTTTTTAAATCAGGGCCAAACTAAATTGTTTTTTATAAACCAGAGGTCAGCAAACTTTTCCCATGAATGGACACAGAGTAAATATTGCAGGCTTTGTGGTCTCTGTCACAACAACTTCATTCTGCTGCTATAGTGCAGACCATACACATGTACCTAAATAAATGAGAGTGACTATGTTCCGATAAAACCTTATTTACAAAAACTAGTGGCCTGTGGGCCAGTTTGCCATGCCTACAATAAACTATTAAAACTACTGTTTAAAAGGAGAGACGATGTAATTAAGTGGTCAAGCTAAACACAGGCTAGTCTACTCCTAATCCGAATACCAACACATCTTAATTGCCTAATATATGTATTATATATATGTGTGTGTGTGTATATATATATATATATACATATATATATATATATATTTAAATACCACACTTACAAAATTTGTGTGTGTGTGTGTACTACTATGACATGAATTCACTGAATTTGCGGACATAAAATAATATCCCCACAAAAGAAATGAACTCCTATTAAATAACTCTATAGACTCAACTACTGATTAATAACATGCAGTTGGATTCCTGACTTAAATAAAATAAACATTTCTGTTTCATATAGACTTGTTGAAGTAAAAATCAAGGAAAGGAAGCCACATGTGGCCTGCTGTCCTGCACAACAGACAGATGGAACATCTGAGAAGTCGTTCCAAAGGCAACACAATTCAAAGCGAAAGGCCATGAATACACACCCCATTATTTTCCACTCGGGTGACAAAAACTGGACATAGTACCCTCTATTATCCACCATTCTTTGGCAGGACACCAAAAATCCCACTACGTAGAACATCTAAAAGTTCAAGGAACACGAAAACAGACCCACACAGGACATATGCTTTGGAGCTAACCTATTATCAGTGAATATGCAAGCAGGGCATTCTCAGCACTAACATTCAGTTTTAATCTAATTGTTGAACATATTTAAAATTCTTCTAACTAATCATGTTTAGGAAGATTGCATATGTATATGCATCCCTTTATGTGTGTGTGTGTGAACACACACACACACACACACAGAAGTATCCTTGTAAACTAAGCATGTTTAAAGGTAAAAACCAGAGATTATTAATGTGAAAAGTCTTATGTACTGTTTCCTCCAGTTCAAAAGAATCCATGTTTTATTAGAATCTTCTTTGTTGGTAATTTCCTCTTATCTAGTACTCGTAAGAAAGAAAGTTTAAAATTCTGCTAGAACGTTATTAAATAATAGTGTCAAAGTCATGGGAGGTTATGAAATAGAATATTTTCCCTTTGTTGGTTGTCACTACAGTATTAAAAAACAACTTTTAGTTAACATTTTTCACATCACAGTTTTGTCTACAAAAATAATTTTTCTGTCAGTACTTATCACTTGTCCCAAGTACTTTTTTACTCAGTCAACAAATATCAATTATGTGCCTACAAAGGGCAAGGGACTCAAGAGCAGGCATTGACCAACGAGCCTTCCTGGCCATCATCTCTTCCTAGCCAATCTCAGGTTTTCTCTATGGAAGACTTCTTTCCAAACAGTTTGAAAGTAGCTTTCTGATATGCCACTTGCACACCTTAGAATCAGCTCCTATGTTTAAAAACAAAACAAAAACTGTAGCTGACATGTTAGTTGTGTCCACATAGATATGTGTTCTGTGGTAATTGGTAAAGCGTAAGAACACAGAGTTTTAATCATTGCATTCTAAAACAGTGCTATTCAAAATTTGATGGGCATAAGAATCACTGGGAGAATTTACTAAAAAAATACATGAATGCAACCCATGTTTACCGAATCAGGATTTTTCTAGAGGAATGTACATTTTTATTGAAGCTATTTTGTTTAACGAATTGACTTCTCTTTATGATAGATTTCTTACTAGTAACCTGTTACTGAACAGACAACTACTTGTGGTTATCTTCAGACTGATTCTCCAGTCCCACTTACAGATGTTGTGTTTTCCTACTTTATATTCTGAGTCTATGGAAATTGATACTGACATTTAATGCACTGTTGAGAAGATGAATTTTGAGCTATACTGTAAAGGAAAAATGGACACAAACATCTTTATATTTCTAAGGCTAGGCTAAAATACAATCAATTTATGATAATGAATGTCATTGCCAAATGGCATTGTAGGCTCTCTGTTTTCAAGTGATCTGGAAAAATATGTACACTGCCTTCTGCTCAAAGGGTAGACAACGTAATGGATGACTTCATAAATCAACTAGGGTTCATAACACCAACTTGATTGATGTCAAATTCTGCTTCCAGAGCAATGGGAGGTTTGCTTTTCTAAATAGGTATTTCTATATTATAAACTGACAGAATTCAAAAATAATTCTCAAGAAATAGCAGTTACTGTAATGTACAAACTAGGTTATCAAAATTGGCCAATGATATCCTCCAAAGATAGAGGCAGAATGAATGCCTTTGCTGATTGCATGACCAATCATCTTCTATCAATACTGATTATCCTGTGGTTTCCCTGACTTGTTTCAATTTGCTGTTTAGAGTAAAGTGGTAGCATTACAGTTATTCCATCACTCAGAAAAAGTTTTTTTTAAAAAGGTAAGAAAAATATATCTCTTATACTGAAGTCCATACCTGGATTTTAAAAATGAATTTTTATAAAATAATCTGTGTAGTTTTTCCATTCCTGATAAGAAGTAGCTTACTGTTTGTCTCTTAAATAAATCAGTCACTATTTTAAAAGCCTTCAAGGTATACTTATGGGGTTTTCTCCAATCTGTATTTTTCTACTAAATGTTTAAAGAAGCTGTTTATTTCCTTATATACCCCAAAGCTGGTATTGAAAAATATCATCTGAAATAAATTTGCAGGGTCATTTCAATATTGAAATTTTGAAAGCATTCTTACAGAAGGAGGCTGAGGAGGAGGAAAAAGTACTTGGTTTTGTTTTGTTATTAAATAACCACAAACACTCCTCTTGTGTGCTTACAATTTAAATGTAGAGATGAGTACAATACAAGTTAGAATGTAATGAAGAAGAGAGCACCATTCCTGGAGACACAAACAGAAATAGGAGGCAAGGAGCTTTCTAGGAAAGGGGCATGTGGGCCAACCCCACCTTTTACCCTAGAGGCTAAAGCTGACTCCAAACCAAGAGTAGGTGGGCAAAGTTTGTCCTGAGCAGCAAAAAATCACCTGTCTCCCTGTCCCCCTTCTACCTCCCAGCCCCAGCCCCTAAGGTCTTCATGCTCCCCTGGGGCTCACCCCATGATCCAGACCTTTCCTAGATTAACCATCTTTTTCCATGCTTATCTATCTCAGGTGGCTAATGAACACATCCTTTGCTAATTTGATAATGAGTGTCATAGATTATCAGTTGGTCTGGGGTAATCTGCCAATCTTTTTTTTAAACTTTTATAGACTGTTTACTACCCAAGAATAAAGGAGGTATTTTCTAACAAAAAACAATGATACAACAAAACAAATGACTAAAACCAAAAGACCAAAAGAAATCAAAACCAATTCATTAAGGGGGATACAAAGGGCAATAATGAGATTTTAAAAGTGCCTAGGTCAACTACCAGTACTGTGCCCAACCCCCCTGTATTTCGCTTTAAGTTTCCTGATACTCAAAGCAACCAAGGAAACAGCTGCACACTTTGATTAATTTTAAGAAGATATGTGACAAGAGCACCTGGGTGGCTCAGTCGGTTAAGCCTCCGACTTCCGCTCAGGTCATTATCTTACGGCTCCTGGATTCAAGCCCTGCACTGGGCTCTGTGCTGACAGCTCAGAGCCTGGAGCCTACTTCGGATTCTGTCTCCCTCTCTCTCTGTCCCTCCCTCACTCATACTCTGTCTCTCTCTCTCTAAAAATAAATAAACATTAAAAAAAGGAAGATAGTGACTGAGAAATACCATATAACCTCTTAAGTGCCTTAGTTTCCCCATTGATAAAATGGGGGATATAATAATATCTAACTGTTTATCTTATATAGCTCTTGTGAGGGCTAAATAAACTAATATATTCACAGTGTTTAGAACAGTGAAGACACAGAGTAATTGATACAGGTGTTGGTATTATTAGTTCATCATCATAGATGAATTTTCTTGTCCCTAAACACTGAAAAAAAAAAAAAGAGTTATAGGGACAATACAAATATAGTACATAATATTCCTGGTACTAATTTTCCCCAAAACATAGATATGCTCCACAAGTAGTTATTTCTTAGATTAAATCTATATAGCCATGGGCTACAGTTTAAAATATTTAATGATTTCTATTAATTTTCTATTAATTTCTATTCAATTTTTTCTATTAATTTCCAGAAATTCTCTCCTTGTTGGATAAGAGGGCTTCTACTGCATGTCTTTATTACAGATGAAGCAACTGATACTTGGACAGGTAAAGTAGCACTTAGTTAGCTCTCCTCCTGATCTCTAACTAAAGGACAGAGAAAAGAAATGGGTAGAGCTTAAAAACTAGAAAGGAACAGCAAATCTGGGTAGTAGGCTGCTGGGAGGCTTTAGCACTTGGGAGTGTAAGGAAAGTGGCTCCAAAAAGTGGGGCAGACATTCAAGAAGAAGACGGTAGAATTTTCACTTGATCAAGGACTGATCCTACCTCAGGCTAAGAAGAAAAGGAGTGATATCAGACACTTAGATCAAGGGATCCATGGAAATATGAGTAGGGGTAAAAAAACTGAGGAGGGTTAATTTACTGAAGAAGAACCACTCTTTCCAGAAGTAGTCAGCTCTTGCAAAGAACACAGTAAACTAGATATTTCTGTTTTTTAGTTGTTCAAAATGTGAAGAAGGAGTAAGACACAGATCAGGTTCATGGTCTGAACAATTAACTACTGAGACTTGAGAGCCATTCAGAATGTGAGACTCCTAAAAGGGTATCAGTGGATATCCATGGAGATGTATTCACCCATTTACACAGAAGAGTGATTTCCAGTCAATGGAGTCATGGCTGTGATGTCCTGGGGTTTCTTCCAAGGTAGCCCATTTGAGTCAGAGGGGGAAAGGATCCCAGCATTGGAGCCCTCAGCTGCAAGGTCTCCTAGTGGGAACTCAGTCCAGGGATGAGCAGACTTTTGCCTTTCCACAGCAATATCTGAACTAATCATGGGAGGCAAAGGGACAACTTGGCCAAGAAAAGGCACCTGAGTTAGCAGGAAAGCAGCAGCAGAATACATTTAAGAAGAGATAGAAACAACAGAATTTTGTGGCGGTTTAGGACAGGAACAAAAGGATTTTTAAAAAAATAACCACTCTGTCCTTCTTCTGACTGCTTTCCTTTCTTTTGATAAGACTAAAAATGAATGGCTGATTTAGCCATTTGAAAGGCAGTGCCATAGGACCTGGGGGTGGCCACAAAGGAGAGGGAGTATGGTGCGGGTAACTTCTTGGGGTTTAATGGGCTTTGAAACCTCTTTGCGTGGCTGCCAAAGTTCCATCTTGCAAATAAGCATTTGCCTACTTTTCAAGACTAACAAAAATGAAGGAAGAGTAAAGTGGTTTTGAAAACTTAAACTTTCTCCCCACATTCACCCTACAGTGTTCTAATGCCAATGGCAATTAATTCAGCTGGAAGCCCCAAGCTGCTGCTTTTCTTCTCCCCCTCCCATTGGCACTCCTAGGCCCCCGATAATTTTGGAATGGGGAGGTCTGGATTTTAATGTATTGATGTAGGTATTTCCTCCCACAACTGCCGGTGCTTTATTTTTAAAAGAAATTAAATACATGACAGAGCCAAATTTAATGCAAGAGAATAGAAACCCAAAGACAACCCAAATACCTAGTATGAAAATTAATACCAAAATGACTCACTAAGAGTTCTCTTATATGTATATATGTACAACATTTTTTTTCTTCAAAGAACGGCAACGACATTCGGTAGAATTAGAGGTATAAGAACCGGAAGCAGCACAGGCCTTCACATACCCACATTTTCCTTTGACATGGCGTCATCTGAACAAACATTTTCGAAAGAGCATTTTAAAATAGGTTTCCTAGAAAAAGGATTTGACAGAATTAGTTTCAAAAGATTAATCACGTATATTTAAATGGCCATTTATGTATATTCATTGATCATTGTAAATTATGAATATATTTCTTTATCTTGAGGTAATTTTCCTTGGTTTTTTAATACAGTAAGGCAGCATGATGCAGTGAAAAACCAAAGGGGAATAATATTGATCTGAGCCCTCACTAGGTGAAAAGCACTAATGATCTACCAAGTACCTTACATAGGCTTTTTTATGTAATTCTCACCCCGAAAACCTACTAAGTAATTGCTGCTCTCATTTTATAAAGAAACTGAGGCTCTGCAAAATTGAGAAATTTGACAATGTAGGTAATAGTTGAACATGACAGGGCTAAATTCTTTCAGACTGCAAAATCCATCTTTTTCCACTACCTGTGTCACTGGTTTAGAGTTAGAAAACATTTGTTCAAATGTATTTTCTCTAACCATAAGATCTTGAGAAAGCCACTTAATTTCTCTAAGTCATAAAGTTTTCATCTTTTAAATAGAGATGATTATAACATACCCCCTACCTATTTGATGAGGTTACTGTGAAATATAACTAAGATAAGGCAGTAAGTCTTTTTAAAAAAAGGTAATTACTCATCCTCTGAAAAAGGACAAAGAATAAGAGGAGGACTATCATATCAGAGCCAGTATTTGTCTTTGAGCAGGACTACTCTTAATACAGCACTAATTATCATTCATCAAAAAAATAAACTGTATGGTTGGTTCAGTGATAAACACTAAAACTTGTCATTGGTGGCTTATCAATTCATTATAAAGGCCTGTTTCTGGTTTGCACTATTTTAAACTAAACACCTGCTTCGCATATGGTTGCTCACATGATATTAATCTTATACTGTTCTGGTTCAACATATTTATATAAACATAAAGCTTTCTCCATACTTCTAAGACTATTACTTATCACCTTAATTCTTTTAGAAAATTTTAATGCTTCCCTAGAGAAAAAGAATCAAGAATCAGGGGTAAATGTCATAATAATTAAATCTATTACACACACTTCAATTTCATCACAATACTTTTCAATTAAAAAAAACCCATACCTTATCCTTCTTCTAAATTTTGGTTTCTTTTTGCCAGTAGTGTTTCTGGAAACTTGCATCTATAAAATAACAACAAAAGGATGAATTAGTTCAAATGAGACTAGATGAGTTCAGTAAGATAATGAGTCCAAATGGCCCAAGTAATTTAGTCCAGAAGAAAAACTCTGACCTGTAGGTCTCAACCACACCTATAACTCTAAGTCAACCACCTCATAGTCACTACAATTACACCAATCTTCTCAACTTCCAGGAATGGTAGATCAATCCAATATGAATTCCCATCTCCCATATCTACTTCCCTTCCTCACTTCACAGACACATAATAATACAAAGTAAAACAATCTTTACATTTTTATACATACATGACCTTTAAAAAAGAAAGAACTATTCAGATGCCAGAAACATGTGGAATGCAAAACTATAGATAGGAACTGATATGGTGAAGGCCTACCAAAAGTGTATACCAGGATAGGGCCAAAGGGCTTGGGATTTTAATGTCTAAGCAAAGACGAGATGAAGGATGTGGAGAAATTGGAACCTCCCTACATTGTTGAAGGGAAGGTGAAATGGTGGAGCCACCCTGGAATATAACTTGATAGTTCTTCAAGATGCTAAATGTAGAACTGCTATGTGATTCAGCAATTCCATTCCTAGGTATGTACCGAAAAGAAACAAAACTATTATGTCCATACAAGAAAATGTATATAAATGTTCACAACATAATTATTCATAATAGTCAAAAAGTAGAAACAACTATCAATGGAGAGATGATATGTGATCTATCCATACAATGGAATATTATTTAACCTTTAAAAACAATGACTAATTATACTGAAAAATACTAAACATGGGTGAATCTTGAAACCATTTTGCTCAGCAAAAAGTGAAAAAAGTCAGAACCAAAGACCACATGTTGTAGGATTCCATTTATCCAAAATGTCCATAAATAGGCAAATCCATAGAGACAGAGAGAGATTAGTAGTTTCCAGGGACTAGGAAAAGGTGGGAAATGGGCAGTGACTGCCAATGGGTATGAGGTTTTCTTTTAGGGTGATGAAAAAATGTTCTAAAATTATAAAGTGGTCTTGGTTGCAAAACTGTGATTATACTAAAAACCACTGAATTGTATACTTAAAAAGAGTGACTAAATTACATCTCAATAAAGGTATAATTTTTTCAAAAACTTGGTGACATGGAAAAATGGAAAGTAAAGAGATAGAATATATCAATGACTAGCAAAAGGAACCCAATGTAGCAATATTACTGTTAGAAGAAAGCATAATCAGAGATTAAAAAAAAAAGCTATTACCTAATGCAAAAAGAAACAATCCACCTAGAAAGTATAACAGTTCTGACCTGTCTATACATAAAATCTTAGCCTTAAAATACATAAAGCAAAACAGAAAAGAATTACAAGTAGAAACTGATAAATTTACAGTTAAAATGGGATATTTTTATTTACTTCCCATAAAAAACTTATAAAGCAAAAAAATTAGCAAAGAAACAGGAGAATTCAACAATACAAATAATAAGTTGAATCTAATAAACACATATAGAAACTGGCACTGAATAATTAAAGAATACATATTGTTTTCAAGCTTGAAACATTTACAAATTTGACCACCTCCTGGTCACAAAGGAAGCCTCAAAAATAGTAACCGCTGTTTTAGAGCCATACTCACTGACTAAAATGCATTAAGAAATCAAACCCCAAAAGATAAGTGAATAAAATTTGTAATCAATTCATAGATGTAGAAGAATTTATACTGTCCCATAAACCTTTCTGTCATAAGAGTTATGATCTATGTCATTTAGGTCAGAGTTCTTGTCTCATATTTTAGTTACTGGTATATGTGACTTAGCTTCTCACTTGGTAGTACATTTGTCTCCATGCCATACCCTGCATGCCATAGGTGCAGATAAAGTGTTCGTGGAACAAATGAATGAGTAAGTGTTCAGACAGAGATACAATAAACACAAATATCACAAGGAGAATACAGTGTCAGTGTTCCCGTCCATTCTGAACTGTCCTGTTTGTCGATTTAGGCTTTTAACGAATTCGTACGATTCACCCTCATTTCCGAAGACAGAACCTCAATGCCACTTTCACCTCTATGTTTGTTACCTTCTTTTATTTGTCTTTTCACTTTTACCTGCTAAAATGAGCAGTGTCTCAGCCCATTTTGTCTAAATCTTTCATAGTTACACTGATCTTAATTTTACTGATCTTGAATTAAGTATCCACACTGCAAGGGTGGGATGTTTTTTTTTCTAACATACTAAATGTTTAGCAGCTAGCAGAGTGCCATTCATATTGCTATGTTCAAACCCATTAACCAAAATGAGATGAAGGTTGAATTTAATAACTCTCAAACATTATTAAATAGCTTAAATACCTTAATAATCATTCAAGGGAAGTTTGTAAAAAAACACTCAGGGAATTCATATTATTATGATGCCAAAAAAATAGGTGTTTTTTTTTGTGATCTTCAACCTCAAGTTAATATTCAAATATTTTTTCCACCATTTGTTTTATATATATATGAAAATAAATAAGGTAAAAAGGTATATGGAACTCCATTGTCTAAATCATTGATCTACATCTCTATAAAGACAATGTACAGCTATTATTTTTAACTCATTATTAAGGATCAGCTTAAAGTATGTGCATATTTGAGTTTAAAGTGAAAGCGTTGCTACAAGGGGAAATAAGATTAAGGTAACAAAGTACAAACTATTTCATAGGTATTAATAGAAAGAAATACTGTTAAATAGCTACCATAAATCAGGAAGATTTCTGTTAGAGATAATAAATTCCTTCCTACTTTGTTAAATATTCCACAGCAGCCAAAATGAACTAGTCAGTATCACCAAATGTCCTGTGCTTTCCTGCTCCAGGGCTTTGATAAAATATGACGTGATGGAGAAGAACACTAAATTTGGAATGACAGGATCATGATTTGAATTTAATCCCTGGTACTTATTACCTGTATCACTTTTGGTAAGTCACTGACCACTGGAATATCTAGCAAGAGCCTGGTATGAAGTCAACACTTAACAAATATTTCCCAACTAAATGGCTATTCTGCATTTCAGGATATTCTTTTACAACTACTGCTTAAATAAATAAATAAATAAATAAATAAATAAATAAATAACTACCTCAGAGCATTTAGGGGTAAGATGAAATTAAATACCATGCCAGAAAGTATCTAACCGTACTCAACAATTAGTCTACGTTTGATCATTGTTTGTTTAACCTATTAGACTGCTCCACTGGATTAGTGTCAGAATTCTATCCTTTTTCCTTAAAGCATTTGACAAATGGAACTTATTAGCACTTTGGTATGGTTGGACTTATGGTCCATTCATTCCCCAAGGTTGCCATAA
Organism: Herpailurus yagouaroundi; assembly: GCF_014898765.1. NCBI lineage: Eukaryota > Metazoa > Chordata > Mammalia > Carnivora > Felidae > Herpailurus > Herpailurus yagouaroundi. The sequence continues at coordinate 14,324,153 of NW_024412400.1, forward strand.
CAAATTACCATGAACTTGGTAAAGCATCAGAAATTGATTTTGTTATAGGGCTGTAGGATAGAAGTATGTCTCTTATGGACAGACTCTTTTGTGTGTGTGTGTTTGAAAAAAAACGTTTATTTATTTTGAGAGAGAGAGAGAGAGAGAGAGAGAGAGCGAGAGAATGAGGAGGGGAGGGGCAGAGAGAGAGATAGAGAATCCCAAGCAAGCTCCACACTGTCAACACAGAGCCCAATATGGAGTTTGATCCCACGAATCAGGAGATCATGACTTGAACTGAAATCAACAGTCAGATGCATAACTGACGGAGCCACCCAGGTGCCCCTGGACAGACCCTTAAGGACAATTTCGTTGGGTTAGGATCCACCTAATTCAGGATGATTTCATATAAAAATCCTTACCTTAATTACATCTGCAATGATCCTTATTCCAAATAAGGTCACATTCTGAGGTTCCTGGTACTTTTGGGGGCTGCTATTCACCCACAAGTAGATACTATGATCTTTATCTATTCCACCCCTTCCACTTCTCTTCCTGTGTTACACTGCTGATTCTCCTATGTCGTCGAGCCCCAGGCTATTCAGAATCAGGACCACCATGTGAAAATCAGCAACAACTGAGAGTTTGTTAGACATGCAAATTCTTATGTCCATCCTAGGCCTACTGTGGGGTCCAGAAATCCATATTTAAATAAGCTATTCAGATGACTTGTATGCAAACTGGAGTTTTTCAGGCATTAGTCTATCTAGCCCACACCCATCCATACAAATATGTTATATATTGTCATTGATTATACGGAAACCAAAGCAAGTATTAATTCTTTTCTTGTTAGATCTAAAAAAAAACAAGAGACATACATAAAGAGGGCAAATGCCATTTACTGCGAAAAAACGTGTGTGTGTGTGTGTGTGTGTGTGTGTGTGTGTGTACATATATATCATGATAATTAGGATTACTGGCTTGAATTGCAAGTGATAGAAGTGCCTCTAATTGCCAAGATCAGATAATCCATAGGAATTGTGTTTACATCAGATTTATATAATCTTCATAAAGTGACTTGACATTGTCCATTTCCTTAAATCACTATTCATCTAAATGAAAATCATTTTATTTTTAAGAAGAACAAGTTTGTTAGCTGTGTTAAATCTGAGGACATAAAATTTTGATTCAGCATTTTATGCTCATAGAAGACATAAACATGTTTTGTAACCTTCCATTGAGAGTAATTATCAGTCAATGATCACTAAAGAGATGCTTACTTTGACAGAATTTCCAAACATGAATCTGTGCCTTGAATAATGTACACAAACTCCTTGTCAAAAGTTATCATATAGAAGGAAATGCCAATATTCTCATTTCCCTTTGGAAAATCTACTGGGAAAGTATGCTTGGAATAAGGATGAAAACCAGTTTTATGCAGCATTGTAAGTGGTGGTTATTACTTAATCTGAGTATCTGGAGAGTACAAATAATAAAGTTAAGTCTTCGGACCTAGATAATGATTGTTTTTCAATCTTCTTTGAAAAGGGGGAAAGTTAAATAATCATTTTATGGCTCTATTTTAAACATGATTTTAATAGAATACAAATCTAGTGCTTCTTACATAAATGTCAGTCAATTACCATATGCTCCAGTCCAGTCACTCTCACTAGAGTTCAGTATTCCTGCAAGATTTGGACAATATCAGAGATCAGTCCTTGGCAATATGATTTATAAATATCTTGCTGTCCCCTGCACTATCTTTAGCCATGTCTAAGTTCTCACTAAAGTACTGTGGATTTCTCTGCTTTGAGGGGCTTAGCAGAGAAAACACTGGAGTGTGTACTCAAGCAGTGAGCTGAGACACAGGAGAATATTTTCCCTAAAAATAGAAGTTGACCACTAGACCACCTTAAATAGAAGGCATGAAAGACTTTCTATTAACACCTCCCAATCCTGGCTGAGGATACAAGTAACAGCATACTTCAAGAAACTCTATGACTAGCTACTTCACTGACAATTTTTAAAGTCTTGGACTCAATTTTTTTAATAGTTTTTGACTACCTATAGCAGGGATATAACACATAAATTCACTATGGTTTTTAAAAAAATAGGAAAGATTTCAATTATACCTATAAAGAGATTAAGAATACTAAAAGCCAATAAAAACAGGGTGTCTAGAGACTCAAAGACCCCCATGAAAAGCAGCACTTATGTCACAGTTGTTTATCTGATTAAATGGTACCAGTAAATTAGATTCTTTCATCTCTATTTTGATATTCTAAGAATCCAAGTCAGTTGCAAACAATTCCTATTTGCACATAGTTTTTCCTAAAGCAAGAGGAATGTTAGGATAACATAGAGTCTCTAAGGAAGACTTCCCAGAATTGACATACAGGCCTACCTTGAAGATATTATAGGTTCAGTTCTAGACCACCGCAACAAAATGAATATTGCAATAAAGTGAGTCAAATTAATTTTTTGGTTTCCCAGTGCATATAAAAATTATATTTACACTATACTGTAGTCTATTAAGCATACAAGAACATTATGCCTATGAAAACAATGTACATACCTTAATTAAAATACACTTTAGGGACACCTGGGTGTCTCTTAAGCACCCGACTTGGTTTTGGATAATGATCTGACAGTTCATGAGCGAGTCCCACATAGGGGTCTGTGCTGACAGGGTGGAGACTTCTTGGGATTCTCTCTCTCCCTCTCTCTCTGCCCCTCTCCCACTTGCATGTGCACATGCATGGTACCCCCTCTCAAAATAAATAAATAAACATTAAAAAAACACTTTATTGCTAAAAAATGCTAATCATCATCTGACTTTTCAGTGAAACCTAATCTTTTTCCTGGTGGAGGGTCTTGCCTCGACGTTGACGGCTACAGACTGATCACAGTAGTGACTGTTGAAGGCTGAGATGGCTGTGGCAATTTCTTAAAATAAGGCAACAATGAAGTTTGCCACATCAATTGACTCTTCCTTTCACAAACAATTTCTCTGTAGTATGTGATGCTGTTTGACAGCATTTTACCCATAACGGAACTTTCAAAATTGGAGTCAATCCTCTCAAACCCTGCCACTGCTTTATCAGCTACATTTATGTACTATTCTAAATCCTTTGTCATCATTTCAACAATCTTCACAGCATCTATGCCAGGAGTAGATTCCATCTCAAGAAACCAGTTTCTCTGCTCATCCATAACAAGCAACTCCTCAATTGTTCAAGTTTTATCATGAGATTACAGCAATTCAGTCCCACCTTCAGGCTCCACTTCTAACTCTAGTTCTTTTGCTATTTCTACTATATCTGCAGTGACTTTCCCCAGTGAGGTCTTGAATAACTCAGTGTCACCCATGAGGATTATAATCAACTTCTTCCAAACTCCTGTTAATGTTGATATTTTGACCTCTTCCCATAAATCACAAATGTTCTTAATGACATTTAGAATGGTAAATCTTTCCCAAAAGGTTTTCAATTTACTTTGCCCAGATCCATCAGAGGAATCACCCTCTATGGCAACGATAGCCTTTTGAAATGCATATCTTAAATAATAAGACTTGAAAGTTGAAATTACTCCTTGACCCATGGGCAACAGAACGGATGTTGAATTAGCAGGCATGAAATCAACATTACTGTCATCGTACATCTCCATTATAGCTCTTGGGTGACTATATTCATTGTCAATGAGCAGTAATATTTTAAAAGGAATCATTTTTTTCTGAGCAGTATGTCTCAATAGTGGGCTTCAAATATTCAGTAAAACATATTGTAAATAGATGTGCTGTCATCCAGGCTTTGTTGTTCCATTTATAGAGCACAGGCAGAGCAGATAATTTAGCATAATTCTTAAGGGCCCTAGAATTTTTAGACTGGTAAGTGAACATTGGCTTCAACTGAAAGCCACCAGGTACAATAGCCCCTAAGAAGAGAGTCAGCCTACCCTTTGAAGGTTTGAAGCCAGGCACTGACCTCTCTCCAGCTATGAAAGTCCTAGATGGCATCTTCTTCCACTATATATAAGGCTATTTCATCTATAGTGAAAATCAGTTGCTTAATGGAGCCACCTTCATAAATTATGCTAGCTAGATCGTTTAGATAACTTGCTATGGCTTCTACATCAGCACTTACTGCTTTACCTTGCAATTTTATGTTATAAAGATACCTTCTTTCCTTCAACCTTATGAACCAATCTCTGCTAGTTTCAACTGTTTCCTCTATAGCTTCCTCACCTCTCCAGCCTTTGTAGAATTGAAGACAGGGCCTGGATTAGGCTTTGGCTTAAGGGATTGTTATGACTGGTTTGATCTTCTATCCAGAGCACTAAACTTTCTACATATCAGCAATAAGACTGTTTTATTTTCTTATCATTCATGTGTTCACTAGAGTAGCATTTTTGATTTCCTTCAAAAACTCTTCCTTTGCATTCACAACTTGGCTGTTTGGTATAAGAGGCCAAACCTTCGGCCTGTCTCAGCTTTTGACAGGCCTTTCTCATTAAGCTGAATCATTTGTAGCTTTGGATTTAAGTTGAGAGACATGTAATTCTACCTTTCACTTGAACACTGAGAGGCCATGATAGGGCTATTAACTGGCCTAATTTCAATACTGTGCATTTCAGGGAATAGGGAGGCCCAAGGACAGGGATGGTAGACAAAGAGGGTAATGGATGGTCATTGGAGCAGTCAGAACGCGTTTACCAATTAAGTTTACCGTCTTACACAGGCATGATTTCTGACACCCCAAAACAATTACAATAGTAACATCAAAGGTCACTGAACACAGATCAGTGTCACAAATATAATAATAATGAAAAAGTTTAAATATTGCAAGGATTACCGAAATGTGACACAGAGACAGGCAGAGAACAAATGCTGTTGGCAAATTGGCACCAATAGACTTACTCAATGCAAGGTTGCCACAAATCTTCAATTTGTTAAAAAACACAACATCTGTGATGTGCAATAGAAAAAAATGCAATGAAATGAGGTATGCCTGCATTTCAATTAAATGCTAAAAAAGCTGATGCATGAGAGCATCCAATGGTTACAGTACCCATATTACACCTTTGTAATGGATAAAAGCATGAACATTGAGAGCTTCATTATCTGTTTCTTTGCTCCATCAGCTTGAGTGGTAAAGATAACCAGCCTGATTCTTTGACCCATGGACACTGTCAAATCTTCTGAGCCTTTATCCTCAGCATTGTGCAAAAGAAGATGATCTCTCTTCTATGTTGGAATACATAGACTCTACACAAGAGCATAATTAAAAAAAAATATTCTTGGGGCGCCTGGGTGGCGCAGTCGGTTAAGCGTCCGACTTCAGCCAGGTCACGATCTCGCGGTCCGTGAGTTCGAGCCCCGCGTCGGGCTCTGGGCTGATGGCTCAGAACCTGGAGCCTGTTTCCGATTCTGTGTCTCCCTCTCTCTCTGCCCCTCCCCCGTTCACGCTCTGTCTCTCTCTGTCCCAAAAATAAATAAACGTTGAAAAAAAAAATATTCTTTAAGAAATTTTGTCTAGATCCAAGTCTTTAAATCAACTCTCTGAGGATTTCAGAAGTTGCAATGGAAGACATTCTTGCACTTACATTCATGGGAGGGCATGGAGGATATATCTCCCTTTAATCTGTATGACTATGTATGTCCCCACTATGTAGGGGGCATACAGATTTAAGATGTGTGCCTAATATATGTATTTCATGATACAGCAAATTATTTTGGGATCAAAGTGAAGGTATTAAATACACAAGCAAAAAGAAAGATAAATATCATTTCAAAGTCAATATAATTTTAAGGGATTAAAAGGTAATAATTTATAGGTCTTCAAGAAGGCAAGAGGGTTGTATTGTCTAATATAAATGAAAAGTTGGAAGGCTTGTTGGAAGAAGCCAAATGTTTATAAATTTGAAATTACAGATGAATTCTAATACGTTATGAGTAAATTCTCCTAATTTTCACTGACATTTTATTTTTTCCAATGATAACTCTTTCCCTTTGCAAATAGAAAAACAGTAGTTATTACTATTAGGCATAGAAAGATCATTTAATATCTAGTGCAATACCTACAGTCTATAAAATACAAACTCATTATTCAAATTCCTATTATACATTAAATCAATAACCACTCTCTATTTATTACTAACATTGTTTTTGGTTTTAATGGAATGGGATAAGGAAGGTGATGGCGGATGAGACATATTCCAAGCTTTAGAAGAAAAACAGATTCATCTTGTATATAGGTTGATGTTGGAGACGTGACCGATGGGTCTCTGAATCAGAAAGAAAAGATAATACTTGTAATGAATATAATCAGCAAAATAAGTGGAAGAAAGCTGCATAACATAACCTTTAGTTCCAAATAACAAAAAGGACAATACCTAGAAACTTCATGTGATAATCAGGACTCTCAACATGAAGAGATTTTTGTTCTTAACAAAAGAGCAATCACATTTTGTAGAATTATCTCTATTGCCTTCTGGCTCAACATTAAAATATAGAGTAGAAAACAGAGAGAGTAATAGTTGAAAAGTTTTGAATTTTTTTACGTATGTAAGAACTCAAATTCCAAGTGAATTAATATTTTGAGTGAATGTTTAAATGGGTATTATGTATACAGAAGCAAAAACTGTTCTGTTCAACACTTCTATTATTTTAGTGTCAACATTCAAAAATGATACTTTTTGTTTGTTTTCAGTAATTGGGACAAAAACAATTCTTAAAAGAGAGAAAATTATCGATAAACATAAATTTCTGTTTACCAAGTACCACATCTGCATAACAAACCTTGAATTTTCTCAGATAATCACTGCACTGGAAAAATTACTGGTTTAAGAAGGCATCACCAATATTCCTCTCCACTTGCACCTTCTACAGCACCCCTGAGAACTACAACCCCAACAACAACAGGCAGCCCAACAGCCCTGAGATGGTAAAGATGCCTTGAATAGCCAGCTGCTAGCCAACACATCTTCCACAGCAAGCAAGCCCCATGAACTTGGAGAATAGCATGCATGACCTTCACACTAGGACACTGTTGCTTCATCTCCAGGGAAGATAAGGCACATTTTCCCCCTATCCCCCAACTCCCACTGACCATCTTATTAGAATGACAAGGAGAGAAATTTGGCTAAAGTCAGATCCATGGACTGAAAGTCAAAGCAAAGAAAGAGTTAGGCAAATATTTAAGTCCCAAAGTAAACTTTGTTCAAAAATTTAAGGAGCAAATATAATCATTCACACCAGAAAACAGGTACTCTGAGTCAAGGGATCTTTGTTTGCTCTCATAAGTGGTATATAAAAACCTCTGGGGAGCGTCTGGGTGGCTCAGTTCTTTGAGGGTCCAACTCTTGATTTTGGCTCAGGTCATGATCCTAGGGTCATGGGATTGAGCCCCACATGGAGATGGGTGTGGATGCCTGCTTAGGATCCTCTCTCCCTCCCTCTCCCTCTCTCTCTCTCTTTCTCTCTCTCCCTCCCTCCCTTCCTCCTTCTCTCCCTCCCCCTCTGCCACTCTCCCCAACTGGTGCACTCTCTCTTGCTCTCAAATTAAAAAAAAAAAAAAAAAAGCTCTGGATATCCAAGATCAATCCATTTTCTAATTTTAGTATTTTACTGCTAATAGTTACCTATAGAACTCCCATAGATTGTAATTCAAGATAAAGAGGGAAATCTTACAAACTAATTAAGCATTTTAGTTATTAATTTACTAAAGAGTATCTTGTTAAAAACCAGGGGCACCTGGCTGGCTCAATCGGGGGACCATAAAACTCTTGATTTTAGAGTTGTGAGTTTGAGTCCCATGTTGGGAATAGAGATTACTTAAAAATAAAATCTTAAAAAAAAAAATCACTTCCCTGGAAGTCTATTTCACAACACTGCTTTATAGTGGTACAGGATAATTGAAATTAGTATAAAAAGATGATTTAAAGTGATAAATGGATGATTTTCTACAGTAATATATATTTATATGTATTTGAAAAATGCAAATGCACAACAAAATAGTACAATTACATTTTAAAATTTAGATTAGGAAATGTTTTGGGGTGATAAAAATATATTCCTCTTTTTTAAAAAATATATTGATTTTGGGAGGGAGCGCAGGCAGGGGAGGGGCAGAGAGAGGGGGGACAAAGGATAGAAGTGGGCTCTGCAAGGACAGCAGGGAGCTGGATGTGGGGCTTGAGCTCACAAACTGGGAGGTCATGACCTGAGCCGGAAGGCTGACCCTCAGCAGACTGAGCCACCCAGGTGCCCCTATATTCTCTATTTTGATCAGGGATGGTAGTTACAGGATTGTATACACTTAAAAACTCATGAAACTCTACACTTAAGATCTTCCATTGTGTTTAAATTTTACCTCAATCAAAAATTAAATTAAGAAAAATGTAAGTCAAATGAAGAAAACTGTAGTAACTAACAATATAGAAAATGGCAAAATGGTGATAGAATACCTGAATGATTCAAGTTTGGGGAACACTGGCCTGTCTACAGAAAGGTGAACGACACCCACAAAGAATCCAAAAGGAAACCAAATGAGTTTTGAATTCTGACCGTGACTCTTCCCAAGGGGTTCTTCTGCTTACTATTCTTTTCAGAGATTTCTCTCTGCCTGGGGCTAGAAGCCAGCAGTAAGGATCTATTATAATATTTATCTTTGGGGAAAGATGCGTATAAAGCTAGTGAATCAAGTGAGTTGCAGTACATGAATTCCATATTAACAGCAAGCTTATTAACACAAATATTTAGACATCTAGTCATAAAATATAAGCAACTTACACTGAAACTGGGCTAATGAAAATTTCCTGCTTTAGTATAAAGAATTTTTGCAATAATTTTAGGGGAAAATATTTTTTTCATCAGAAAATATAATAGCTTAATTTCCTCATACAGAAATGTATAAATCAAGAGAGTGATCATTAATTTTGTCTTTCAAAGTGTTACAAGTTAAAGTCTTGGCATTAATAAAAGCAAAGTGTTAGGAAAAAAAGATACCCATACATGCACATTATAATCTCTGTATATAAGCCAAATTAGAAAGCCAAATGACAAAGAGATCCTTTTCCAATTAGTAACAATATCTGAGATAGCCTTAATTAGAAATATATAAAATTTTACACTAAAAAAAAACTAAAGAGAAATGAATAGACAGTTATGTTTCTGCATGCATTTATTTAGTATTATAAACATGTACTTTTCCCCTAAATTAATACAGAGATTTTCTACAATGCCAATCATCATCTCAACAGAATTCTTCTTGGGACTTCACTAAATAACTCTAAAGTTCATTTGTGTGTAGTTGAAGCTATTTAAATTGTGCCTTTATTGGGGCGCCTGGGTGGCTCAGTCGGTTAAGCAGCCAACTTCGGCCCAGGTCATGATCTCGCGGTCCGTGAGTTTGAGCCCCGCGTCGGGCTCTGTGCTGACAGCTCAGAGCCTGGAGCCTGTTTCAGATTCTGTGTCTCCCTCTCTCTGGCCCTCCCCTGTTCATGCTTTGTCTCTCTCTGTCTCAAAAATAAATAAACGCTAAAAAAAAAAAAAATTTAAATTGTGCCTTTATTGGGGCTGCTAAAGGAAAGGCAAGATAGGGTAGGGTGAACTGTTCAGGATTGGCTAGTTTGAATAATTCTGGAGGGCTCTGGCCTATGGGAATGGTCTCCAGTTGCCTGGTACTTGATTCTGGGATGATTTAGGGCAGTGGAAATAATGGCTTCATGTTTCAGAGTTTGGTAAGAAGGTGGTTGAGGGATATGGGTGTGGGACTGGTTGGTTTGCCTATGAAAGATGTACCCTTTGCTACCTAAAAGGGGCAGTCCTTCGCCCACTAGAAAGGTTTTTTTAAATGGCAAAACATCATAATATACAGAAAACAGAAATATACATATGTACACACACGTATACACAGACACAATACAATCTGAAAAAGTAAACAGACAAAAACCAGGAAAACAATTTTTGAAAAATTACAGTCATGAAGGATCACGAATTCACACATTAAAGATAAACAATAATTAAAGCAATTTGAAATCTGTTTTAAGACCAGATAGATTGGGGCGCCTGGGTGGCTCAGTTGGTTGAGGATTTGACTCTTGATCATGGCTCAGGTCATGATCTCATGGCTGGTGATTTCAAACCCTGCCTTGGGCTCTGTGCTGACAATGCAGAGCCTGCTTGGGATGCTCTCTCTTCCTCTCTCTCTGCCCCTTCCCTGCCTGTGCTGGTGTGTGCATGTTCTCTCTCTCTCTCTCTCTCTCTCTCTCTCTCTCTCTCTCTCTCTCTCAAAACTTAATAAATAAACTTAAAATACAGAGACCAGATAGATGAATAGATATAGAAATAGGCATTTTGACATGTTAAATGTCATGTGTTACTTTATGAAGAAGATATATTATACATTATAAAGAAGATTCAAAACAGTAAAGAAGGGAAAGATTACTTGTTAGTCAATAAATGGTATCAGAGGGACACCTGGGTGGCTCAGGTTAAGCATCTGACTCCTGGTTTTGGCTCAGTACATGATCTCATGGTTTCGTGAGTTCAAGCCATGTGTCAGGCCCTGCGATGACATTATGGAGCCTTCTTGGGATTCTCTCTCTCTCCCTCTCTCTCTACCCCTTCCCCACTCATACTGTCTCTGACTCCCTCAAAATAAACTTAAAAAAAAATTAAATGAATGGTATTGGAATAACTAGCAGTATAGGGGAGGAAAAATGTCTTTTTCCTCTATCTTTCTAAGTTCTCAGTTGGGGCCCCTGTAAAAAAAAAATAGATTAACAAGAGAAAAGCATACGGATTTATCTAATTTAAGTTTTATGTGACCTAGGAGCCTTCATTAAGAACGTGAAGACCCAAAGAAGCAGTTAAACCTGAGAGTTTTTATGCTACACTTGAAGAGTGGAAGGTCATGGGAGTATGTGACAGGACAGGAAAGGGTAGGAGCTAATTGCAGTAAACTGTGGGAAGCAGTAACGCTTATTCCCTCAGATTCCTCTTGGGCTCCCTTTGTCTTCAGAGGCAAGAATGCTCCTTTTCTTCCAGTCTAGGGATGACATCTCACATGAGGTTCTTATAACCTGCTCCAGGGAAAGTCAGAAAATCCTTCCTGCACCTGCCATTTCACAAATTCCTTCCGCTTGAAATACTCAATATACCAAGATGCCATATTTGGGGGTAGCATGTCCCGAACCCCATCATTAGCAACTTGTGTAAAATTTTTACACCCTATTCTCACACCTCATATAAAAATAAATCCATATTCCCATAATAATAGGAAAATGCATAAAGCTATGAAATGCATAAAGGACATAGCACTGTGCTTTGCGCTTTACACAAATTGTCAGAGCAGTCTTACTTTGCAATACTTCCATTCTTCCCACTTACCAGGAGGAGACTGAGAGCTTAGAGGTAAGCAGCTAACTTAAGACCACACTGCTAGAAGGTGACAGAGTCAGGATACCTTGACAGTCTACCTCTAGATGTCCTCTTCCGTACTCACTCTACTGCATTAGTATCTATGAAGTCTATGCTAAGTAATAAATAAAAAATCTCAGAAATATAGATGTGAGCACACCACATACAAATACTTCTGTATTTCCAGGAAAAAAAATGACAGAAAAGCAAGCATATATTGAAACTATGACAAAAAATTAATATTTTCATTACTAGTATATAAAATGTTCATCTAGGGGTGCCTGGGTGGCTCAGTCGGTTAAGTGTCTGATTTCAGCTCAGGTCATGATCTCAGTCTGTGAGTTCGAGCCCCACGTCAGGCTCTGTGCTGACAGCTCGGAGCTTGGAGCCTGCTTCAGATTCTGTGTCTCCCTCTCTCTCTTCCCCTCCCCTGCTCATGCTCTGTCTCTCTCTGTCTCAAAAAAAAAAAAAAAAATTTTTTTTTTCAAAAAATTAAAAAATAAAAAATAAATAAAATGTTCATATAAATTTGTAAGAAAATATTAAGAACTCAGGCACAATTTACCTCAAGTCAAAGAAATGCAAATTAAAAGAATAAAGTATGATGTACCCTGGCAACAAAATCTTTATGTAATAACACCTGTCGATGACTGTGGCGTTTGCATGCACTGCTGGTGAGACTGAACAACCTGACATGTTCCTATTTATTGTCCTAGGGATCCTTCTACTGGGAATTATCAGAAGGAAACAAAACATGTGGTGGGAAAGGAAGCAATATTCACAGAGATTTGCATCAAAGTGTGACCAACTGCAATAGGAGAAAGATGAAATGAATCATAACATATTTTAATAAAGGGCAGTCTTTTAAATGATGTCACAAAAGCTCTAAAGTCCTAAAAGAAAAAGTTTTACTATATATAAGCACAGCAAGAGAACTAGAAAAAAACTTAAAAGGCAAACCGAAAAAATGTTTGCAGCATATTAACAAAGTATTAAGGATCAATAACTAAAGAGAGCGCCTACAAATCGAGAGAGAGAGAGAGAGAGAGAGAGAGAGGCCAGCCTATGGAAGAAACGGGCAGGAGTATAAATAGGCAGTTTTCAGAAGAAATATAATGTCCAATAAGTACATTAAACAATGCTCAACTTCATTAAAATAAAAAAAATAAGTAACAGCAAATGAAAGTAACAATGACATGTTTTTCACCTTTTAAATATTGGCAAATATGTAAAGATTGGTGATATCTAAAGCTGGCAAGAGAGTGAGAAAAGCATTGGTAAGAACATTCAGATATAGCTGTTTTGAAAAGAATTTGACAGTACTTTACTAGAATTTTTAACTTTTATTTGGAAATAATTTTAGAATTGCAGAATATTGCATATTAGCTCAAAAGAGTTCCCATATATCCTTCACCCTGCTTCCCCTAATGTTGTTAACATTACACATATCATAGTACAATTATCAAAACAAAAAATTAACATTGCTATAAAATTCTTAACTAAATAAAGATCTAATTCAAATTTCATCAGTTTTTCCATTGATGTCCTTTTTTTTTGTTTCAGGATCCAACTAGGATTACACATTACATTTGGTTGTTATGGCCTTTTGTTTCCTTCAATATGTAACAATATTTCAATCTTTCCTTATATATAACCAGATTTTAAACACCCACATCATTTACCCAAGCAATTTCACTTATAGGAATTATTCTGTTGAAATTTGTGCACAAATGTGCAAAAATGGACAAGGATGCTTATTTCCAGATTTTGAAATCCTGAAATTTAGAGGTGAAGTAACAAGCGGGAAGAAAATGACTTATCCTTTCCACTTTAAACACTTTTGTATTCCTTGGTATTTTTTCCCTAGTATGTATTACATAAGTTTATAATAAAAATACAATAAAACAAATTATAAAGAAAAAAGACCGTTAATGGCTAGAGTTGGCATGTTAAAGCAGTCTCGATATTCTCTTACACTAATAACAGGACAGTAATTGGTAAAAATAACGTTGGGGAATATTTTGGATGGGAGATGTTTAACAATTTGGCAAAATTTAAAATGTGCCTACTCTTTGAAACAGCAAGCCCTCTTCTAGAAATTTTTAGTGTAGAAATATTTACAGAAACATTTAAAGAGGTTTGTATATACTGATGTTACTGCATTTTTATTTATAATTTTACTAATTCAGAATCAACCCAAATGTCCAAGAGAGTGTTATACATGAAGACATTTCCATAAAATTATATGCTATGCTACTGGGTAAGGTCTGGTAAATCTCTGACTTGAAAAGATGTCCAAAATATATTATTATTATTATTATTATTATTATTTTAATATTTATTTATTTTTGAGACAGGGAGACAGCGTGTGAGCAGGGGAGGGGCAGAGAGAGAGGGAGACACAGAATCAGAAACAGGCTCCAGGCTCTGAGATGTCAGCACAGAGCCCAAAGCAGAGCTCTAACCCATGAACTGTGAGTTCCTGACCTGAGCCAAAGTTGGACACTTAACCGACGGAGCCCCCCAGGCGCCCCCACAATATATTATTGAATGAAAAAAGTTTAATTCATTTATGTTAATAAAGTACATATATGTATACATATACATATTTATTCACAAGCATTTATTTGTGCACATACCTATATCTATACATGCATAAAGTATATAAAACTATTAACAGTTGCTTTTCTTTTAAAATTGAAATTATACGGGGCGCCTGGGTGGCGCAGTCAGTTAAGCGTCCGACTTCAGCCAGGTCACTATCTCGCGGTCCCGGAGTTCGAGCCCCGCGTCGGGCTCTGGGCTGATGGCTCAGAGCCTGGAGCCTGTTTCCGATTCTGTGTCTCCCTCTCTCTCTGCCCCTCCCCTGTTCATGCTCTGTCTCTCTCTGTCCCAAAAATAAATAAACGTTGAAAAAAAAATAAAAAAAAAATAAAATTGAAATTATAGCTGGGAAAGGGTTTATACCTGTTTTTTGTGTTTAAAAAATTTTTTTAAAATACTTATTTATTTTTGAGGGAGAGACAGTGCTTGAGTGGGGGAGCGAGCGACATAGAGAAAGGGAGACACAGAATCTGAAGCAGGCTCCAGGCTCTGAGCTGTCAGTACAGAGCCCAAAGCAGGGCCTGAAACCATGAAACATAAGATCATGATCTGAGCTGAAGTCGGACGCTTAAGTGACTAAGCCACCCAGGTGCCCCTATTTTTTTGTTTTTTTCACAATGCTACTTCTCTAATTAAAAACAAAACAAAACAAAACAAAAAACCCTTAAAAGTAATAAGAATGGTAAAACAACATGAAAAAGATTTGTGATATAATGCATAAATGAAAACAATAATGGTACATTACTCAATGATTAAAGCCATGCAAATAAACATATGCATATAGAAATAACTGTAGGGGCGCCTGGGTGGCGCAGTCGGTTAAGCGTCCGACTTCAGCCAGGTCACGATCTCGCGGTCCGTGAGTTCGAGCCCCGCGTCAAGCTCTGGGCTGATGGCTCAGAGCCTGGAGCCTGTTTCCGATTCTGTGTCTCCCTCTCTCTCTGCCCCTCCCCCGTTCACGCTCTGTCTCTCTCTGTCCCAAAAGTAAATAAATGTTGAAAAAAAAAAAAGAAATAACTGTAAACAAATGCATAAAATGAATTAAAAATTATAATCGAGGGGATGGATTTTGGATGATTTAAAAATTCTGTTCTCCAAATACAATGTTATTATATTACTTTGAAAAAAATTATATTATGATTAAAATGTTGGACTTCCTTAAAAAAAAGACTTTTACATAATCTTAACTATCTAATAGACTATGATGCTATTATAAATCTGAAAATTTTAAATATTCTTAAATCCTTCCTATTTCTAAGAAGAAATTAGAGAAGTACTAGGCATTTATTAAACAAGTACCTACAAAATGTAGCAAACTCTATGCTGTTTTAATTGCTTTTCATGTTAACCTTTATAACAACCATACAAGGTAATTCTTATTGTTCCCAAATCAGAGATTAATCCAATGAGGCACAAAGATGTTAACTTGCCTAAGGTCACACAACTAAGTAGCGGAACTAGCCCTTGAAAGCAGATCTGGTTCATTCATAAGTTCCTACTCCTTCTACCACACTATAGTGTTTCCTGAATCTTTGTTTTTTATATTCAAACATCTCGCAGAACTGTAACAGGCAACACCATCAGCTACTCCACCTATCTTCCCCATACACTACTATTTTTATTCCTTTATTTATTTCTTGGGCCAAGTGACCCAGATATTTACTCTGGTCTGCACAAGTCCTTTGACATTCTGAAAGTATTTACTGAGCTGTTATAAATATTTCATGGAATATTAGAGCAGGAAGGGACTTAGGAGACAATCCAGATCTTCCCCTTCTTTTTTTTTTTTTTTTTTTTTTTTTTTTGCAAGTGGAACTCAGAGGTAGGTGAGACTTACTCTAATTCTTTTTCATTCAGACTGCTGCCATTGGGCAGAGCAGTGGTCAGGTGAAAAGGTGTGGGCACCTTTACTACTCACCTCTATCTTAACATGTGGCTGAAGAGCTAAAAGAAAGGGCCTATGGGAATGGCAGAGGCTTGCAGATAGAGCTCTCATACTTGACCCAAGAAGCACTTTCCTAATAGGCACTTAGGAACAGTATTCAAGGTGGGAACATTCTTATACCTTGGTTCAAACAGGTTGTAGAGACTGCCACTACAACTCAGCACAGGCCAACACCTAACTTTGACAACTTATTCCGCAAGGTCATTTCATGATTCAAGGGAGGCAAGTGACACTGTGGTTAGCTTTAATCTATCAAGCCCATTTGGGGAATTTATCCTATAAAAATAATGGCATCAGTATTTTAAAATATATGCATAAAGATGTTTATTAAAGCATTGCATGTAGCAGTATCAAACCACAACAGCAACTTGAAAAACTCCCAAACATTCATCAATATAGAGCTCACTGATTAAAACTGATATATCTGTTATGGTATGCTATGTAGAAGGCTAAAAACAGATCTGTATCTGCTTAAGTAGTTAAATCTGTAGAATAATATATATAATAAGATCTCATTGTTGTAAAAACAAGACAATCACAAAGCATTTATACATGTACATATATACCTCTGTTTATATAAATAAAGAAAATAGACTATTAAGACTTGCAACCCAGGGTAAGGGGCTGTATAGAAAACTACCTTACTTGTTTTTATGATTCATCTTTGTAATGTAATTTTTGCAGTGGTGAACATCCCTATGCTATTTTCTTTATTCATTAATCATAGACAACAATGATTACCTCACATAATTGTTGTTGAATCAAATGAAGTAATGTATGTGTATCCCTGGCCTTTGTAGGCACTTAATACATCATACTGTTATTTTTTAAAATTTTTATTTATTTAATTTTGAGAGAAAGACAGAGCACGAGCAGGGGAGGGGCAGAGAGAGAAGGAGATACAGAATCTGAAGCAGGCTCCAGGCCCTGAGCTGTCAGCACAGAGCCCGACCCGGGGCTCAAATGCATGAATGCGAGATCAGGACCTGAGCTGAACGCTTAACTGACTGAGCCACCCAGGTGCCCCACATATCACCATCATCATCATCATCATCATCATCATCATCATCATCATCTTTTGCTTTCACACCAGCAACTTTCTTTTGTCCACCTATAGTGTTTTATATAAAACAGTTCTATCTTAAATTTTTTTTTAACCTTTATTTATTTTTGAGAAACAGAGAGAGAGAACAAGCAGGGGAGGAACAGAGAGAGAGGGAGACACAGAATCTGAAGCAGGCTCCAGGCTCTGAGCTGTCAGCACAGAGCCTGATGCAGGGCTCCAACCCACGAATTGCGAGATCATGACCTGAGCCGAAGTCAGTTGCTTAACCGACTGAACCACCCAGGTGCCCCAAAACAGTTCTATCTTTAAAAAAAATACTGTCTTCGATATCCGTAGATCCAAATGTATAAAAAAATAAAAGCTACCATATTAGTTGAAATTAACACTCAAACTCTAATAGGACTAGCTTGCTAAACTTTAATAAGAACTAAGAAAAACTAAGATTAAGTAAAATTATCCAAGGAGCACTGTGGGAGTATGGCAAATTCCTTAACTTCTCTAACTATAAATGATCTCCTTTGTAAGATGATGATGATAATGTCTGCTATGCCTTCTTCCCAAATAATCTCAATATGTAAATATTTAAACATAGATTTCTTATCACTATTGTAAAGTGTTTACAAATGGAAAGGGTAGCAATACTATGAAATATTTCTAAATGTTTATTTTTTTGAAATACAAAGAGATCAATACATTTCATGTATCTGTGTTTAGTAATGTTTGATTTTAAGACTGCTAAAAATCATCTCAAATTTCCTATTACAGATTTATAAATGTTTTCCATGATTTCTCAGTAACTGCACTTCTATTCTTACAGCTAAATATATACTTAAATACATTACAATATGTTGAATAGAAAATAAGTAAATTATTCAATAATTTCAAGAACAATGTGTTTATTCCACTCCATAAAAAGCCTGCACTTGCATGCAGTTTCTTAACAATACAGTATTGTAAATGTAGATTCTCTTCCTTATGATTTTAACATTTTGTTTTCTCTAGCTTAATGTATTGTAAAAATATAGTATATATTACATATAACATACAGAAATCTGTATTAATCGATTATTTACGTTTTTAGTAAGGCCTTCAGTTGGCAATAGGCTATTAGTAGTTAAGTTTTGGGGGAGTCAGAAGTTATACATGGGTTTCTGACTATAGTGGTCAGTGCCCCAAACCTCTGTTGTTCAAGGGTCAATTGTATCTCTGTAGTTTGCTGAGTCTAGCAGCACATTCAAAAATCATGCCAAATGTTAGACAGTTTTTGTGAAATAGTTCTGTTCCATGCATTGCAAGATATCTAGTTTCCTTAACCTTTGCCCAACAAAATGCCCTGTATTCCCCAAATTACTATAACCCAAGACACTTCTACAAATTCCTAACATATCTCATAGGGAGATGTCTCTCAAATTATCTGTGTTAAAGGACGTTTTGTCCCTAATTTGCCTAAGATCTATACTTCTATACAAAATTAAAAACAGAAACAAGTTACTAGGAAAAAAGTGAAATAGAAAACAAATATAAAATATAAGTTCTATTTTATCATTACATTCAACAGAAAAAAATGACCCTATGGAATTACTATACAAGTTTCTAAATGGTTCCTCTCATTTTTGGCTTTTATCTCATTGCAGACCAATAATAAATAGTTTGCAGACCAGCTCTGGTCCATGGACCACACTTTAAATAGCACTGTCCTAAAGACAGTAGTATAGCTTTCACTGAGAATCACTGGTAAAAATAAAACAGTATATAAAAATGGTGGTATTATCCTTATCATTTTTTATTCTAAATATCCTTTAGCTGAGACTAAAATAAACAATTCTACCCACATTAACAATCCTATCTCAAAAATTCCTGTCTAAATCTTCAGACATACACACAAGTCCTATTTTCTCTTGTTTGTTTTTAAACGTTTATGTATTTATTTTGAGAGAGAGAGAGAGAGAGAGAGAGAGAGCGAGTACTCCCGTGCAGGCAGGGGAAGGGCGGAGAGAAAGGGAGAGAGAGAATCCCAAGTAGACTCTGTGTTGTCAGCACAGAGCTCGACGTAGGGCTCAATTCCACAAACTGAGATCGTCCTGCGTCAAAATCAAGAGTTGGACGCTCAACCGACTGAGCCACCCAGGCACCCCTTCTTTCTGTTTTAAAAGGCAACCTTGTCTTCTATGATATTGACTTCCTCTCTGCAAAGGTGCAGCAACATTATTTAGCCAGTGAAAAGTACAGACTACTTTTACAAGTCAAAAAGCAAAAGAGTTGATTTTAAAAAGGCCCATGACCTATATACATACTCAGAATATAAAAACAACACTTACTTCCTTGCCTGTTCATCTATAGGTTTGTGTCCAACATCTTTTCTGTCCTTCCAGGTTACACTCAACCTTTCCTGGGTCCACCCTGCACCAACACCACCATTCAACCCAGGAAATACTACAGGGATAGGCTTTTCTTTCAATCACAGTTCTTTTTATGACACCAATATATTATTTGTCTAAAAGAATTTGTTTTAAGAATTGGCTCTTTCTCTTTTTTCAGTAGTGTCCTGTTAAGAATACTGTCACTTGAGGAGAATGTCAAAGGTTCATCCTATCCCAATCAAGTTTTGACAGTAGGTAGAGTTAAACATCTCCCTGCATATACAAATTGATGTGTTAGAATTCTTTTAAAATGCTCTTGACTTCACAAACTTTAGGGGTGCCAGGGTGGTTCAGTTGGTTAAGCGTCCAACTTCAGCTCAGGTCATGATCTCACAGTTTGTGAGTTCCAGCCCTGCCTTGGGCTCTGTGCAGACAACTCAGAGCCTAGAGCCTGCTTCAGATTCTGTGTCTCCGTCTCTCTCTCTGCCCCTCCTCTGCTTGCACTCCATCTCTCTCTCTCCATCTCTCTCTCTCTATCTCTCTCTCAAAAGTAAACATTAAAAAATAAAAAAAAACAAATTTTATTCAAAGATTCTATGTTTAGATTTATACAAATGGCTGATACTGTTCTCAACTTCAAGGTAAAGTCCATATTAAGCTGTGAATTTTAATTATTTAAATCTTCCATGAGATTGCACACATTCCAATAACATGGTATACAAAAAATATTTTAGTATAGGAGAGTATGTTTGTGAAATACAACTTTTAAAAATAATTTTTTTAATGTTTATTTTTGAAAGACAGAGAGAGACAGAGCATGAGTGGGGGAGAAACAGAAAGAAAGGGAGACACAGAACCCAAAGCAGGCTCCAGGCTGTGAGCTGTCAGCACAGAGCCTGACGTGGGGCGCAAACCCACAAACCGTGAGATCATGACCTGAGCTGAAGTCAGACACTTAACTGACTGAGCCACCCAGGCACCCCTGTATGTGAAATATAAATAAAAGCAATCACTTACTTGTTAACTTTAAATATTGCTATCATTCTAATTCCTCATAAGTCTGTAACACTGATATAAGTAATCATAAAAATTAAATTTCTAGTGTTAACCTAAAAAAGGAAAAATGCACTCAACTAACATTTAGAAGAAAATACTGATTATATGTCATTTTGCTTTTAAATATTAATTCAATTTTCTTTTAAAAATAGCTTTAATCAAATGGAATTTGAAGTCTGCATATTTTATATAATGAAACATGATCTTACCCTTTTCTTGGCTACCACAGCAACTTTGCCATCTGCTTTGGATTTATCTGTAAGATAATAAAGTATGGCTGTTTCAAAAAAGTGCCTACACTCCTGTTCAAATAAATGCAACATTATACAGTTAGAATTTTCTACTTTCTCATGCTGTGATATGTGTTTTCAATGATTTTTTAATCATAATGCTATTAAACTCAACTTTTCCAAGTTGAGTATAACAAAATAATCCAAAGGTAATAATATCAGGGATCCGCATAGTTATTTGACAAGCCTCCTCCCTTAAATCTAACTGGTTGGCTGGATGTTTCCAAGTTAGCAACTAGTGTATCTTATTCCAGGTTCTGGTCAGCTAATGTGCTCTGGAGTATACAGGACCTGGAATGAAATCCCAGCTATCTCCACTTGCACATCTACTCTATGCAAGACATGGATAAAGACCTTACATAGACAATCTCTTGTTTAAACCTCATGATAAACTTGCAAAAAAGTATGTAGTCCATTTCCCAGCTAAGAAAGTTAAGGCTGAGTACCCTGCCTGAGGCCATGCAGTGGGGCCAGACCCATCTGACTGCAAGTGTTTAATCTTTATGTCTGCAGCTTCCATGCAGGACCCTTAAGCAACACTCAGCAAGGAGGATGATAAACAAATAGCACGTAGAAAACTATGTTAAGATATAATTTTGATATATGTAAAACTGTGCGTGTGAATTAGTAAAACTTATTGGCAATAATAATTAAGAAATTGTATTTTTTATGGGTTCAATGTAGAATTCCAACGAAATGAGTTATACATAAATTTTTATTCACACATATGTTTTATTAACCTTAATATTGTGGTAATGAAAAATGAAGAGAATTATGGACATTAATAATAAGGTTTTAGGGTTACATTTAACATTAAAAAATACCCCAAAATTTAATTTATCAATGTAGGACTATAATTCACAATGAAAACTTAAAACAAACAAAGAGAATAAATATCCATGGATATGAGAGTAAATAAATGCTGCTATCTAAAAGCAAATTTTGCAGTAAAAAATTATTGGCATAAAGCATACAAATCCGGAGAAGCAGGTTATTATATTTATGCCTATAATTAGTTGGCCACATGTAAACTGTCCTCTTTCCTATGTTCAGCTGTGCTTGAAATAATCCCTTCTTCTGGAATACCCTTTTTCTCCCCACTGATGAATGTATAAGACCATCCACTGTCACAGAAAATTCTTCCAACTAGGAGAAATAACCACCTTTGTTGCAAAACCACAGTCATGACAGGACACAGAACTTTCTTCCTTGTCTTATGGTTACTTCTATATACGTCAAAGCACCCTACAAGACTAGAATGTGCCTTAAAGTCAGGGGCCAAGTTTTATATGCAGTAGGTGCTCAGTTTTTTTTATAATTAATAAATGTACATGTATCTTATTCAAAATCTCACATGGATCTGAAATACACATTTTACCTGAATGAATTAATATAACTTACGAGTTAAAATACATAGAACATTTACATGGTGTAAGTGACTATACTAGACAATGTAAGATATAAAACACCATATATGTTCTCAGACCCTTAGTTTCTTTATTGATAAACCAGGAGTAATAATTATTACCTTATTGGTATATTGTGAGATTCAAGTAACAGAATTTATGTAAATAAAACTCCTAAAACAATGTGTGGTAGATAATAGATTATTTACAGTGTTCTTTTACATTTAGCTAATAAAGACATTCTGGGGTATGGGTGCATGTGTGTGAGAGAGAGAGAGACAGAGACACATACAGAGAGATCTTAACCCTTGCAACTAACCTAGGAAAAATAGGTTAGTGATTATACATGTTACTGTTGTATCATCTTGTTAAGTGATTCCATCATTCTACCATTTAAATAATTGTTTTAGTCTTTTTAACATAGTTGGGAATAAACTGATGAGTAATGATAAAATAGCAAAGATTAGTAAAATTCCATAATGCATTTCAGATTTACAAAAGAGCCCTGATGATAATTACAAGATTTTTCTCTTTCTTCTTTTGAAGACCTCTAATAACAATGAAAGTCATGATGAAATATCAATCTGTACATGCAGTTGAAAATGTACATAAAAGAAACTCAAAACTAAAATTGGATCCAATGGACCCTGGTCATATACTGGTCTTTTTTCCAGTTAGTGAAAAAAGAATACAATTTTGTTATTTTTCTCCTCAAAATATACATCATTCTTATGTAAAATTTCCAGTAGGGAGACACATTTGGAACAGAAATATCCAAACTGTTGTTCAAGGAACTTTTTATGTTGAAACGTTGCACAACCATCTCCCAGTGCAATAGAGAAGTGTTTCGGGGGGTAACAACAGCCACTCTGATTTTCAAAGGGATTTGCCAAAGGGAAAGTCTGATGTAATGCTGAAAAACATTACAATCATTAGCAATTTTCCTATTAATAACAGTAGGTCCGTGTTCACCTTCAGCAACATTAAACACTTTCTAAGAGCTGAATTTTCCCTAGTGAGAAAGGTTTAATTTCCTCCCTTCAGAAATCTCTGCATGTGGGGACCCTCACACAGAGTGAAAAGCAGTTAACAGGAAATGTAGATTTGGATAATTAAAAGGGCCTTTACTCCTCTTCTGGGCTACATCCATATCATCGTTTTAAAGTGCAAAAGAGGAGCTGCAGGTAGAAAATGAAAATGTTCCGAATCAGTAGAGGTGGTTATGCCTCATGACTCATAACAGATGTTAAATTTTTTTTATTTACAACCGTATTAGAAAGGAGTACAAATATTAACATAAATCAGTGGCTTCTTTTTAAAAAAAAAAAATTTTTAAGGCTTATCCATTGATGGCCTCAGAAAATCTGTTAGTATATGCTTCTTTAAAGGCGACAGCTGAAAGCATGTTCTTAAAAAGGTAGAGGATATTCCAGTTTCCGATCTGGCATGTAAAGAGCTTAGAAGTCACACTCCATCCTCACAACAGGTAAAAAGCTGAACAAATTGAAAATCAATAACTCTTCTTAGATCCCTTAGAGAAATGAGGTCACAGGGCAAACCGCGGCCCCCAAATTTGGAGAGACAGGTGAATACAAAGAATCACAACTTAATGGAGCAGAAACCTCCACAGGAACTAGTGCTGGGGTAGGAACACATGAACTGTAATTGATGAATTGCTGGAGCCTCAATGTGAACAAGCCTGAGAGAGAAAAATTCTTGGGGGACCCAGTCATGCAGGAGGGAGGCACACTTTTATGCATTTACCTCCAGGAGCTATATCGGGTTCTCATAATAAAGACTGGAGAAAAACGCCTTTGCACTTCCTCAGTGGGAAGAAAAAAGTAACCATTTTGAAATATGCCAGAGCATTCAGTTCTTAGCCGTTTGCTTTGAAGAGAAACTATTTTACCAGAGCCTAACCTATTCTGGTTTTCTCCGAGCCTGACCAATTAGTCGGGGAGGGAAATACCCAAATCAAGCATTCTATGGTTTTCCACGCAAGGGAAGGGACATACCAACTCGGGATCCCCTCTATCCATTATGTACCATGTAAGGGGGTGAAAAAAAATGGGAAGCACTTGTACAGTTCAAAGCCCAGGACTAAGACCTAATCATAGAACCATAGAATGCTTGGAGCATCTGGGTGACTCAGTTGGTTAGGATTCAACTCTTGATCTTGGCTCAGGTCATGGTCTAATGGTTCATGAGATTGAGCTCCGTGTCAAGCTCTGTACTGACAGTGCAGAGCCTGCTTGGGATTCTCTCTCTCCCTCTCTCTCTCTGCCCCTCCCCCTGCGCTCTCTCTCTCTCAAAACAAACAAACAAACAAACAAACAAAGAAATATAGAATGCCTTCCCTAGTCCCACATGCCTTACCACTACACTGCTAAAGGTCTCCTTACCACAGTTTCCATTACCTGGTACATCATGTTTGTCTTTCCACAAAAAATACAAAGCATACGAAAAGCAAAAAACAGTCTGAAGTGACAGAGCAAGTATCAAAAGCAGACTCACGTATGTCAGAGATGCTGCAATGATCAGACTGTGAATTTAAAACAAGTACGCTTAATACGGTAAGGGCTTTAGCTTTAGAAGTAGGCAACATTCAAGAACAAGTGGTTCTTGTAAGTAGAGACATGGAAATTCTAAGAAATAATAAAAAAGAAGTGCTGGGGATTCAAAATGCTGTAACAGAAATGAAGAATACCTTTGACAGGTTTCATCACTAGATTGGACACAGTTGAGGAAAGAATCTGTGAGCTTGAGGATATATTAATAGAAACTTCTAAAACTGAAAGCAAAGAGAAAAAAAATTGGAAAACAAGAGAAAAGAATATCCAGGATCAATGGGAAAACCACAAAAGTATAATATATGTGTAATGGGAATACCAGACAGAAAAGAAATAGAGAAAGGAACAGAAGAAATATTGGAAGCAATAATGACTGAGAATTTCCCCCGATTTAACGTCAGATACCGAATAATGATCCAGGAAGCTCAGAGGACAAGCAGTATAAATGCCAAAGGTAAGCGGTAAGCAAAGATAAAGGAAAATTATTGAAAGAAGCCTGGGGGAGGGTGGTGTGCCTTATCTGTAAAGGAGCAGATAGAATTTCATCCAATTCCCCTCAGAACCTGTGAGAACAAGAGGAGAGTGAGTGAAATAATTAGTGTTGTGAGAGAAAAACCCACCAAATTAGAATTCAGTACCCTGTGAAATTATCCTTCAAAAATAAAGGCATATATATTTTGTCAGGCAAAGAAAAATTGAGGGAATTTGTTACCAGTAGATTTACCTTACAAGAAATGTTAAAAGGGAGCGGAAAATGATGTGGAGTAGAAACTTGCATCTACACAAAGAAAGGAATAGCATCAGGGAATGACTAAGTGAAGGTAAAATATAAACTTTTAATTTTCTTATTCTTTAACTGAAAACAATGTGTTCAAAATAGTAATAACAGCAACAATATGTTCAATTTAGGAAAACCATCTCCTTAAAAAGTTTTTTTTCTTAAAGAAACTTAAAAAGAAAGCATAATTGATATGCTAAGAAAGAAAACAGAATTATATAAAATGTTCAATTAAACTACAAAAGGCAGAAAAAGAGTGAAAGAAAAAATAGGAGCAAAGAAAAACAAATGGAAAACAGTAACACATATGGTAGCTATTAATCCAACTATATCAATAACTATTTTAAATTTCAGTGTCTAATTATACCAATTAAAAAACAAAGACTGTTAGAGTGGATCAACTATATGCTGTCTACAAAACACTCACTTTAACTACAAAGACACACAGAGGTTAAAAGTGGAAAAATAGAGATATAGCATGTTAACACTAATTAAAAGAAAGCTATATTAATTTCAGACAGAGAATGCTTCAGAGCAAGGAAAGTTATCAGGGATAAAGAGAATATTAATTAATAATACAGTGGTTACTACTCCAAGAAGACATAATGATTATTAATATAAATGTGTCTAACAACAGTGTCAAAGCATGTAACACAAAAATTGATACAACTCAAGGAAAATAGATAGACCCATTATGATAATTAGAGACGTTATCAGAAATGAGCAGGTCCAGAAGGCAGAAAATCAGTCAGGACATACAGTAGTTCCCCTTTATCTGTGGAGGATATGTTCCAAGACCCCCAGTAGACACCTGAAACCATGGATAGTAATAAAACCTATATATACTGATTTTTTCCTATATATACATAGTCATGATACAGTTTAATTTATAAGTTAGGCAGGGTAAGAGATCTTAATACAATAGAGTAATTATAACCATATGCTCTGATAAAAATTGTGTGAATGTGGTCTCTCAAAATCTCTTATTGTAATGTACTCATCCTTCTTGTTTTATGAGATAAAATGCTTGCATGATGAGATGAAGTGAGGTGAATGACAGAGGCATTGTGACATACTGTTCCGCTACTACTGACCTTCTGATGAAACATCAAAGGAGGATCACCTGCTTCTAGGCCACAGCTGACCACGGATAACTAAAACTGTAGAAAGTGAAACTGCATATAAGAGGAAACTATTGTACTTTGAACTCAACACCATCAATCGACTGAATATAATCTACACCTACAGACTACAACCTCAGTAGCAGAATACACATTCTTCTCATGCTCACTTGGAACATTCACCAAGATTGACTATGTTTTGGGCCATAAAATACTCCCTAACTCACTTTTGAAAACAGATATCATACAATAGTCTGCTCTCAGACCACAGTGGAATTAAACTAGATAACAAAACAAAACAAAACAAACAAACAAAAAAACCCCAGAAAGATAACTATAAAACCCTCTAAATACTTGGAGATTAAACAACACATTTCTAAATAACATATGGGTCAAAAAAGAAATCGTAAGAGAAATTTTAAAATACTTTGGACTAGGGGCGCCTGGATGGCTCAGTCGGTTGAGCGTCCGACTTCAGCTCAGGTCACAATCTCACAGTCTGTGAGTTCGAGCCCCGCGTCGGGCTCTGGGCTGATGGCCCAGAGCCTGGAGCCTGCTTCCGATTCTGTGTCTCCCTCTCTCTCTGCTCCTCCCCCGTTCATGCTCTGTCTCTCTCTGTCTCAAAAATAAATAAACTTAAAAAAAAAATACTTTGGACTAAATGAAAATGAAAATAAAGTTTATGAAAATTTGTAAGATGCAGTAAAAGCAGTATTTAGAGAGGAATTTACAGCATTAAAATGTGTATATTATGAAAAAACAAAGACCCAAAATCAATAAACTAAGCTTCCATCTTAGGAAACTAGAAAAAGAAAAGCAAGTTAAAATACGAAGTATGCACAAAAAATAAAAATTAGGGCAGAAACCAACGAGACTGAAAACAGGAAATCAATTGAGGAAATAAAACCAAAAGCTGTTTCTTTGAAAAGATCAATAAAAATAAGACACTAGCCAGGCTAACTAGAAAAAAAGGACAGAAAACATAAATTACTAATATCAAAAATGAGGGGCGCCTGGGTGGCGCAGTCGGTTAAGCGTCCGACTTCAGCCAGGTCACGATCTCGCGGTCCGTGAGTTCGAGCCCCGCGTCAGGCTCTGGGCTGATGGCTCAGAGCCTGGAGCCTGTTTCCGATTCTGTGTCT
This sequence comes from Herpailurus yagouaroundi, assembly GCF_014898765.1. Taxonomy (NCBI): domain Eukaryota; kingdom Metazoa; phylum Chordata; class Mammalia; order Carnivora; family Felidae; genus Herpailurus; species Herpailurus yagouaroundi. The sequence goes on from NW_024412400.1 coordinate 14,351,889, forward strand.
CCCTCTCTCTCTCTGCCCCTCCCCTGTTCATGCTCTGTCTCTCTCTGTCCCAAAAATAAATAAACGTTGAAAAAAAATTAAAAAAAAAATGAAAGAAAGGGCATCATTACAGATGTGAAGATATTAAAAGGATAATAAAAGGAAATGCTGTCAATAACTCTATGCCCACAAATCTGATACCTAGATGAAATGGACCAATTCTTTAAAAGACGTAATCTGTCAAAAGTCACACAAGAATAAACAATCTAAGAGGCCTATATCTTTTTATAACATTGAATCAATATAATAACCTTACAAAACAAAAACACCAAGCCCAGATGGGTTCACTGGTGATTTCTACCAAATATTTATGGAAGAAATTATAGCAATTCTCTATAAGCTCTTCCAGAAGATAGAAGCAGAGGGAATACTTCCTAATTCATTCACTGAGGCCAGTATAACAAAACCAAAGACATTACAAGAAAACTACGGACCGATTTCTCTAATGAACATAAATGCAAAATCCTCAACATACTACAAATCAAATCTAACAATGTATAAAAAGAATTATACACCATAAGCAAGTGAGATTTATCTGAGGTATACGAACGAGGCTGCTTCAACAGTAGGTTAAAAAAGAAAAGTCAAACATGATCATATCAGTTGTGCAAATAAAGCACTTACCAAAATCCAACACACCCATGCATGATAAAAATTCCCAGCAAACTAGGAATAAAGGGAAACATCCTCAATTTGATAAGGAGAATCTATAAAAATCCTACAGCTGACATCATTCTCAATAGTAAGAAGCTCAAAGCTTTTTCCCTAAGATTAGGAATAAGTCAGAGATGTTCCTGCCTCAGAACTCTTTTCAATATTGTACTGGAACTCCTAATTAATGCAGTAAGGGGGCAAAAAGGAAGAAGAGTATAGATCGAGAAATAATAAAACTGCCTTTCTCAGTAGATGACATGAATATGCAGAAAATCCAAAAAATCAAGAAAAATACTCCTGGAACAAATAAGTGATTATTGCAAGGTTGTAGGGCACGAGGTTAATACACAAAAGTCAATCACTTTCCTATTTACCAGCAATTAAAAAGTAGGATTTGAAATTAAGAACACATTACCATTTACACTAACAGCCCCCAAATGAAATACTTAGGCATAAATTTAACAAAAGATGGACAAGATTATATGAGGAAAACTACAAAACTCTGATGAACAAAATGAAAGAACTAAATAATGTAGATATATTTCATATTTATGGATGGGGAGTCTCAATATTGTCAAGATGTCAGTTCTTCCCAACTTGATCTATAGATTCAGTGCAATCTCAATGCAAATCCCAACAAGTTATTTTGTGGATATCAACAAACTGAATCTAAAGTTTATATGAATAGACAAAGATACAGAATAGCCATCACAATATTGAAGGACAGTTAGAGGACTTCATCCTACCTGACTTCAAGACTTACTCTAAAGCTACGATAATCAAGACAGTGTGATATTGGGAAAAGAATAATAGATCAATGGAACAGAATAGACCGCCCAGAAACAGACTCTATAAATATAGTCAACTGATCTTTTACAAAAGGGCAAAGACAATATAATGAAGAAAAGTGTTTTCAATAACTGGTGTTGAACAACTAGATGTCTATGTGCCAAAAATGGATCTAGATCTAGACCTTACACCTTTCATAAAAATTAACTCAAAATCACACATCTAAATGAAAAATGCAAAACTATAAAACTCCTAGAGGGTAACACAGGAAAAAATGTAGATGACCTAGGATATGCTGATGACTTTAGATATAACATCAAAGGCAAGGCCCATGAAAGAAATAATTAATAAGTTGGACTTCATTAAAATTAAAATGTATGCTCTGAAAAATGCACTGTCAAGAGAATGAGAAGATAATCCAGAGTGAGAAAAAATTATTTGCAAAATACATACCTGACAAAAGGACTGTTATTTGAAATATACAAAGAACTCTTAAAAGTCAACAAGATGAACAATTGAATTAAAAAGCAGGCAATGAAGAGACACCACAGCAAAGAAGATTTATAGATGGCAAATAAGCATATGAAAGCATGTTCATCATCATTGTATGTCATTTTCTAATGACATTTAATTGCAAATTAAAACACCACTGCAGACCTATTAAAATGGCCAAAATCCAGAACACTGACAACACCAAATTCTGGCAAGTATGTGGAGCAACAGGAACTGTCATTCATTTCTGGTAGGAATGTAAAAGTGATGCAGCCACTTTGGAAGATAGTTTGGCAGTTTCTTATAAAACTAAACATACCCTTACCATATGATTCAGCAATTGTGTTCCTTGGTAGTTACCCAAATGAGCTGAAAACTTATGTGCACAAAAAAACCTATGTTGCATGTTTATGGCAGCTTTATTCATAATTGTCAAAACCTAGAAACAACCAAGATGTCCTTCCGTTGGTGAACGGATACATAAACTGTATTACATACAAACAATGGACTATTTTCAGTGCTAAAGAATCTACAGACATGGAGAAATGTAAACACATACTACTAAGTAAAAGAAGTCAATCTGAAAAGGCTACATACTGTATGACTCCAACTATATGATGTTCTGGAGGCTAAAAAGATCAGTGGTTGTGAGGTGTTGGCAGAGAGGTAGGAGTGGGGGAGAAATGAACATGTGGAACACAAAATTTTTAGGCCAGTGAAACAATTCTGTATGATACTACAACGGTGAATACACATCATCATACATTCGTCAAAACCTGTAGAATGTACAACACAAAGAGTGAACCTTAATGTAAACTCTGAATTTTGGGTGATAATGATATGTCAGTGTTGGTTCATGCTTCTCTGGGGCCAGAAGTTGATAGTGGAAGATACTGTATGGGTATAGGGCGGGGGCTTATGGGAACTCTGTACTTACTGCTTAATTTTTCTGGGAACCCGAAATTTTGCTGCTCTAAAAAATAAAGTTTTTTTAAAACAAAACAAAACAATTCTAGGAAAAAAAGGTAGAAATAGGAACATCCACTCTAAGATGTAAAGCATGTAAGAAATATTAATCCTACAAATAACACAAAATCCTAAAGCTAAATTATAAAGAGACTATATGGATAATACCCTACTCATTTTAAAAATACAATTATAATGAATGTTCCTACATAAGAAAAATCTTTCTATACTCATAAAAAGAATCACTTACTTGGAGTAATAGTTAATATAACAAAAAACAGGGGAACTGAATTATGTGGACAGGACTTTGAAATCTCTTACAGTATGAGCAGGTCTGTATTTTTTACATATCATTTACTGACCCGGCAGATTTCAACACTGAAAGAGTTGCATCAAACATAATAGTGTGTCAATGTCTGCAGTGTAGGGAGAATTCAGGCCAAGAAATTAGGAGTCATTATTTCTGGGTTGGAAAAATAAATTTTGGGGTGAAGAAATTCTCAAAGTTGTTGGGATGAAATAAGTTGTTTGCCTCTAAACTACTCACCTTTTGTAAAATATCTGAATAATGGCTATTTATGTCTCAAAACCACTTTTGAACAAAGTAAGAAGCTGAATACGTATGAGAATTCACCCTAGAACCTAAGCAAGGACTATATTGTCTCTTTTGGAGATAGTAAAGAGTGAGTCTGAAGTGAGCGAGCCTCTTATGGCAAAGACTGAATTCCTGCAAGTCTCTTCATGCCCCCCATCTACAAATGTAGATGACTTAGGTTGCTAATGACTTCAGATAGAACATCAAAAGCAAGGGCCACAAAAGAAATAATTAGTAAGTTGGACTTCATTAAAATTAAAATTTCTGCTCTGCAAAATACACTGTCAAGAGAATCAGAAGATAATCCAGAGTGAGAGAAATATTTGCAAAATACATATCTGACAAAGGGCTGTTATCTGAAATACACAAAGAACTCTTAAAACTCAACAATAAGATGAACAAAATGAAAGTCTCTAGGCATGGATTCTCTACATTCAGACTGAATTACATCAATTTCTGCATGCAAAAATCATCAGTCTTTCAGCAAAAAAAATGGTCTGCTACAAAACCAATGAGAAATAACCCCTTCTCCATAGACTCTGGACAAGTAAGAATGCCAAAGGACCCAGACGTTAATACTCCGGCACACACAACAATGACAAAGACACAGTTCCATATTTATTGAAAGAGTGTATCCATTGCTAGTGTGAAATGGCTGTAATATAATTTTAAAAAATAACTGACTATATTAGTTTACAGTATTTATATTAAAAAACCCTAAAACCCTAAATATTTCAAAGTTTATTTTGGTTACACAAGAAAAATGTATAATCCATGAAAAGAATAAAATTGCATTTGTGACAATACAGTGAGTTCAACCTTTACTGCTAATAAACAGAGACATTATATTTTCAGCACAAGGAATAAAAATCACATTCATGGTAATAAATGTCCCTTTTCCCAGTTTCAGAGTAAACCAGAGTAATGTGCTTGTCATTCTTTTCCACTGTTTTTAAATCTACTTATTTCCTTTAAAATCTAAACCTAGATAGCTGCGTTAATATTTAAATTTTTCTTAAATAAAATATTTTCACCTATAAGTTTTTTAAAATATATATTAAGCCTCTCCAAGGGAGGAAAAAAATACCACTCTTACTTTCAAATTCAGTCAGCACTGAAGGCCAGATCCTTCCATAATCTTTAGAACTTAAGGTGATAATTATTATCGCTAAGCAGCAAAATTTAAAAGCATATTTAAATTTATTGAAAATCATCATTTTTATGTGAAATCACATTCAGAGTTAAAAATGTATCCTACCTACTATAATCATTATGATGAATTCATTTAAAAAGCTATCTATAAACCATAATATTGATGATTCAAAAGAACTTTCTTTGAAAATGACCTGAAATCTTACCATATTTTTTTACCTAATTAAAAAAAAAAAGTTGATGATTGTTTTTATCTCTGCCTTGAATGTGTTCACAAATAAAACATTTTGAAAAATACCTTGGTCTGAAATCATACAGCACATGCAAATGAAAGTTTCATCCCAGAAATATATTTTAAAGACATAGCTTCTAATTGTGAAATATGATACTTTGAAATACATAAAAGAACTTACATAGATAGTCTAAGAGTAAAGAAGATGATAGAAGCGTTAATTAAAACCCTTGCAGTTAAATAGAGTGTATGCTTAGTTTCAGAGGGTGAAATACATACTATTAATCCATAGAAAACCAATTTTTCAGTGGACAAAGATATATCCTATCCCTATGAAAAGAAAATTTTTTAAATGTGCAAATATATTTCAGAAAGCATGCATCTGAATAAATCCTCATTTGGGGGTGGTAAAGAATAAAAAAACTCAAATACCCTGTTTGGATAGGCGGCACACTTCCAGTCTTCGCTCGTGAGAATGTCCATAGAGAAGGTATGCTTCTTGTAGTGCACTTTTATACCATTTCTTTTTCTTTGTACATGTTCCTAGCTAAAGAAACACAGAAAAATAATGACTCATTTCTAAATGTATAATTTTGTTTTAATATCTACTTGATTTAGGTATTGAGCTGAAATTAACCCGATTTAATAAGCATTGTAACATACATTATGTAGACTTTGGTATATAATTATTATTTCATTATTAGAGTATAGCAAAGTTGTGGGAATGTTGTACATTAAAAGACAAAGGGTTAGATTCTTGATTCACTAAGATAATATTTTAATATAATTCCTCTCACATTTAAAAAGTTACAAAAAGTTATGACCACCAATGTAACAAAGTGGTCAGTATTAATATATTTTGTTAGCATAATTTGATTCTCTTTTAAGTAACATAACAATGATACTGAAGTGGTATAAACTGAAAAGCCAAGTTTCTTATTGTAAGAAAATTACTTCCATTCACATCCAGTTTTGAGTTATGGCAAAAAAGTGACCTATTCATACAAGTTCCTTAAACTTTTGCCCCAATTTCTTCATTTCTAAAATGTGGATAACAGCATATACTAATCATAAAGTTTCAGAAGTATTAAATGAAATAATAGATGACAGTTTTCTGGCATAGCAAGCACTCAATCAATGTTATTCTACTTGAATTCAGTACTTTTTCTACATGTAATTTATTTTTACAGAAATTTTTAAAGAGAAAAAGAGTGAAAGAATCTCTAGGTTAAAAATGACTTTAAAAATTATCTGACCCACTAATTTTTCCATTGTTATTTTAGAACTTGACTAAAAAGTTTTTTTTTAAGATTTTATCTTTAAGTAATCTCCACACCCAATGTGGGTCTTGAATTTACAGTCTTGAGATCAAGAGTTACGTGCTCTACTGACTGAGCCAACTAAGCACCCAAGAATCTGCCTAAAAAACTTTTTATAATGTTTTTAAATGTTACAAATTATAAAATTCATACCACCATTTTCTTTTTTGGGAGTTTACCATAAAAAAAAGGTTTTTATTCTATTATTCCATATTTACCACTTACATATAATAATCATATCTTTATCTCAGATACATAATTTACTCCTTATACAGAAATGTAAATCTATATAACATATTTAATTCATTTAGAGAATGAAACTATCCATATATTTAAAGCTCTTCTCAAACTCCACCTTATTCTTGGAGTCCCCAAATTAATATCAACTATCTGTTCCTGTTACACTTAATATTTTCATTTAATCATTCACTACATTCTGAGTTGTATTATAGTTATTTGTATTCATGACTGCCCCTACCCATAAAATGAAAAGTCCCTGAAGACAGAGGCAATAAATAATATTTCATCTTTCTATCCTCCATAGTACCCATTTGCCTAATCTCACTGCATATTATGTAAGCATTCCGAAAGTGCTTGTTAAATTGCATGTTGTTCTAGACAATGATTTATTTTATAAAAAGGAGTCAAAGAATATAATCAAAAACCTACTTTTTTTTTCAAAAACCTACTTTTGTGCACAAAATATTTAAATTTCATTCATTAGTTTCATAGAAAAAGAGTTAGGCAGATACAATTTAATAGACATTAGAAAATTTAAACTAAGAATATCTAACTTAGTATCTGCATGTTTAAGATATTTCTGCAGCTCTAATGTTATGGTGCTAAATAAGAAATCAGTGAAAAATAGCTTAGAAGCTGATATGGCACTAAACAATTGATGTTAAGAAAATTTCTTGAGAAAAATCAATACTATAGATAGCTAAAGTAAACTTCGGTGAGTTTGGGGAACCAAAAAGCTTTTTTAAAAACTTGTGTCTCAGATTCTTTAAGAATTTACCAGGAAGTATGTGCCATCTAGTGGTAGTACAATCAAACATCTTCAAAGAAACAAAAAATTAAGACTAATTTATAAAGAATTTTGAATTCCACAATTAGGCTCAACTATGCACTGTATTTTCCAACTAAAGTGGTGTGTACACACCCTGAAGGCTGGAATGTGCCGCCATATCCATCGCTGGTATTGTTTCTCCCAAAGGTACCCATTATTACCAGTTTCTTTCACAGTCTTTCAAAGCTACTGTATGGATCTACAAACATTTATGTTATTTGTATGAATATATCTAATTTTACAGAGTGTTGTGAACAGTTACATATACTTTGAGTTTTTCAATTTTTCTTGCAGATTGTTTCGTTTATTGATTGACTTGACATATTCTAAACCCTTGGGATCTACCACTGAAGAAGGTAGATAAAGCTTACCTTCATTCTAGCTAGTGAAACAGACAATCTACAATAAGCATAACAAATAAATAAAACCTACAGTATGTTTTTTTTTTAATTTTTTTTTCAACGTTTATTTATTTTTGGGACAGAGAGAGACAGAGCATGAACGGGGGAGGGGCAGAGAGAGAGGGAGACACAGAATCGGAAACAGGCTCCAGGCTCTGAGCCGTCAGCCCAGAACCTGACGCGGGGCTCGAACTCACGGACCGCGAGATCGTGACCTGGCTGAAGTCGGACGCTCAACCGACTGCGCCACCCAGGCGCCCCAACCTACAGTATGTTAATAGGAGGTTACAAGTTCTATGTAATAAAGAAAAGTTAAGGCAAAAAAGTAGGGTAACTCTCATTGAAAAGGTGACATCTGCAAAGACGTGAAAGAGGACAGGGAGTTAACCACGTAGATATTCCAAAAAAGAGAACTCCAAGCAGAGAAAAAAAAATACTCTAAGGTGGGAGGATACAAGTATATTCAAGAAGCATCGAAGAAACCAAGGTGGCTGAGGCTAAATGAAGAAGGAGAGTAACAGGTAATGAGATCACAAAATTAACAGGGGCCAGATCATGGAGGTCCTTTCAGGCCATTGCAGGGATCCTGCCTTTTATTCTAAAATGGGACCCATTCCATAGTTCTGAGCAGAAAAATAACATTTGATTTGATTCAGTGTTTTAAAACATTATGATTTTTTATACTATTTATTTATTTATTTAATATCCAAATTAGTTAGCATATAGTGCAACAATGATTTCAGGAATAGATTCCTTAATGCCCCTTACTCATTTAGCACATCCCCCCTCCCAAAACCCCTCTAGCAACGCTCTGTTTGTTCTCCATATTGAAGAGTCTCTTATGTTTTGTCCCCCTCCCTGTTTTTATATTATTTTTGCTTCCCTTCCCTGATGTTCATCTGTTTTGTATCTTAACATCCTCATAGGAGTGAAGTCATATGATATTTGTCTTTTTCTGACTAATTTTGCTTAGCATAATACCCTCTAGTTCCATCCATGTAGTTGCAAATGGCAAGATTTCATTCTTTTTGATTGCTGAGTAATACCCCATTGTATGTATACCACATCTTCTTTACCCATTCATCCATCGATGGACATGTGGGCTCTTCCATACTTTGGCTACTGTTGATAGTGCTGCTATAAACATTGGGGTGCATGTGCCCCTTTGAAACAGCATATCTGTATCCCTTGGATAAATACCTAGTAGTGCAATTGCTGGGTTGTAGGGTAGTTCTATTTTCAATTTTTCGAAGAAGCTCCAAACTGTTTTCCAGAGTGGCTGCACCAGCTTGGATTCCCACCAGCAGTGCAAAAGAGTTCCTCTGTCTCTGCATCCTTGCCAACATCTGTTGTTGTCTGGGTTGTTAATGTTAATGTAAGTGTGAGGTGGTATCTCATTGTGGTTTTGATTTGTATTTCCCTGGTGATGAGTGATGTTGAGCATTTTTTCATGTGTCGGTTGACCATCTGGATGTCTTCTTTGGAGAAGTGTCTATTCATGTCTTTTGCCCATTTCTTCACTGGATTATTTGTTTTTTGGGTGTTGAGTTTGATAAGTTCTTTATAGATTTTGGATACTAATCCTTTATCTGGTATGTCATTTGCAAATATCTTCTCCCATTCCGTCAGTTGCCTTTGTTTTGCTGATTGTTTTCTTTGTTGTGCAGAGCTTTTTATTTTGATGAGGGCCCAGTAGTTCATGTTTGCTTTTGTTTTCCTTGCCTCTGGAGACCTGTTGAGTAACAAGTTGCTTCAGCCAAGGTCAAAGAGTTTTTCCTGCTTTCTCCTTGAGGATTTGATGGCTTCCTGTCTTATGTTTAGGTCTTTCATCCATTATGAGTTTATTTTTGTGTAAGGTATAAGAAAGTGGTCCAGGTTCATTTTTCTGCATGTTGCTGTCCAGTTTTCCCAGCACCACTTGCTGAAGAGACGGTCTTTATCCCATTGGATTTTCTTTCCTGCTTTGTCAAAGATTAGTTGGCCATATGTTTGTGGGTCCATTTCTGGGTTCTCTATTGTTACATTGATCTGAGTGTCTGTTTTTGTGCCAGTACCATACTGTCTTGATGATTACAGCTTTGTAATACAGCTTGAAGTCCGGGATTGTGATGCCTCCTGCTTTGGTTTTCTTTTTCAAGATTGCTTTGGCTATTTGGGGTCTTTTCTGGTTCCATACACATTTTAGGATTGTTTGTTTTAGCTCTGTGAAGAATGCTGGTGTTATTTTTATAGGCATTGCATTGAAAATGCAGATTGCTTTGGGTAGTATTGATATTTTAACACTATTTGTTCTTCCTCTCCAGGAGCATAGGATATTTTCCCATTTTTTTGTGTCTTCTTTAATTTCTTTCATAAGCTTTCTATAGTTTTCAGTGTATAGATTTTTCACCTCTTTGGTTAGATTTATTCCTAGGTATTTTATGATTTTTGGTGTCATTCTCATTGTTTTGACCAAAATAAACTATACAAAGGCATGTAGATATAAGATTACCAGTAATAACCTAGGCAAGAAATGATGGTGGTATAGACCAGGATAGTGGCAGCCATTGTGGTGAAAAGTGGTAGGATTCTGGACATAATTTGAAGTTACAGCAAAATAAATTTCTTGACCAACTGAAAATTGGGTGTGAGAGAAGCAGAAGATGACCCTAAGTCTTTTCGACTGAACTAGCAGAAGGATGAACTTTGCTGTCAAGTGAGAAGAAGGCTGTCAAGGAAGTGAGATTCTGGGGGGGGTGAGGGGGAAGATCAAGAGTTCAGACCTGTTGGTACAAGATGTCTATTGTGACATCCAAGTGGAGATACCAAGTAAGAGTGTGGTAAGGAAATTCAGGAGAGAAATGAGAACAGCAGAAAATATTTATGAATCATCCACACATACACACACACACACACACACACACACACACACACACACACACACACA
>NW_024412400.1:14362532-14491315 GCF_014898765.1 Herpailurus yagouaroundi
ACACACACACACACACACACACACACACACACACACACACACACACACAGAATTTAAAGCCAAGAAACTGGATGACATAACCAAAGTAATGAGGAAACAGTTGAAGGTATATCCACACATGTGCTTTGTATGTGCCATTATTTATTTGACAAATGCCCTAGCTATGAACATTTAAGCTATTTCTAATATTATGTAATTTGAAACAATGCTTTAATAAAAAAAATTTGTGCATATATCACTTTGCCCATGTGAAAGTGTAAGAAGAGTAAATTCCTAGATGTTGAATTACCAGGTTTGAAGGTGTATTTTAAATTTTGGAAGTTACTGTGAATTCACTCTTGAATGAGATGGTCACAATTTACAATGCCACAAACAGTATGTTTCCTCACACCATGGAGAAGACTTCTGTGATCACACTTTCAGATCTCTGTCAATATTTTAAGAGAAATACAGTATTTCTTTTTTATTATCATTTTCATTTCTTAAATTTAGTAATTATGAGAAACTTTTAATATTTTTCCAACTTTACTGAGGTACAATTGCCATATAACTATGCAAATTTAAGGAGCACAACATAATAATTGGATACCTGTGTATCTTGTAAAATTATTACCATAATAGAGTTAGTTAACACCTCCATCAACTCACACAATAACTCGTGTGTGTGTGTGTGTGTGTGTGTGTGTGTGTGGTGAGAACATTTAAGATCTGCTTTTTTTTTTCAACTTTCAAATACATAATACAGTATTATTAACTTTAGTCACCATGTTGTATATTAGATCCCATATCTTATTCATCAATTTTTCACATTTTTAAAAGCCATTTATGTTTTCTTTTCTACAAGTGACTGTTCAAGTCCTGTGTTAATATTTATATAGGTCTTTTTCTTATTGGTTTATAAGAGTCTTGTATAAATTAAGAAAGTAATACACTGCTACATGTATTGCAAGTATCTTTTCCTGTTGACAGTTAATTTTTTAGATATATTTGTATTTTCATTTTGTTCATTTAAATCTTTCATCTTTCTAGCACTAATTTGTGTGTAAGTTATGAGGTATAGCTTCTACTTTATGTTTTTCCCAAGTAGCCATTGGTACCCATACAATTTATTAATAATACAACTTTAATTATTTGAATACAATCTTAACCACTAACTATATTTCCAAGTACTTTGGAGTCTATTTTCGGACTTTATATTGTTCTATTTATCTGTCAAATCACTGTTAGCACGAAACTGCTTTATCTAATGGGGCTTTATTATAGTTTTGTATTTTATAGGCCTACTTCCCTCTTCTATGTTTAATTTTCCTATACATTTTAGCATTTTTTTTTAATTGAGATTACATTAAAAATAATTTAGGGAGAATTGACATCTTTCCATATTAAATTTTCTAAACCAAAAAGAGGATTATATCTTTCCGTTTACTTAGGTTTTATTTTCTGTCTCTTAGTAGCATTTTGAAGTTGTATTCACATAGCCCTTACATATGCTTCTTAAGCTTATTCTAGTGTGTTATGTATGCTTTGTTGCTATAAATGGGAACTTTTATCCATTCATATTTTCACACTGGTTGCCTCTGTATACTAATTTTGTAACTGCCATATAATTGAATTTTCTTATTGTTTAAAATAGTTTTTAGATTTGAGTTCCATGGGTTTTCCAAGTAAACAATTATCTACTAATAATGATAATCTTGCTTTTTTTCTTTCCTGTATATGTACTTTGGCTCCTTTCTTTGGCTAATTATATTAGCCAATTCTACCAGGACAATTACATAATTGTAGTAACCTTACATACTTTTAAAAACCCAAATTTCCTACCAGAACAACCAGTGTCTTCTCTAATTAAAATAGAACTTTCAGTTGAATGAGTTCATGTATTTTTCAAGACATGCAGAAGTGATTCACGTTTATTTAAATAGACTTCTTCTGCAGAAGCTACCAAAAAGAAATGTTTATTTGTAATCACCTTCATATACTAAACTGTTTAATACATTATCATAATCTTTCAACTGGAATTTGCCAAGAAAGGGCTTCTGGATTGACGAGAAAGAAATAAAGACACAGCATTTCACCAAACATAATAGAGTCATTCCATACACTAATTACTAGGGCAAAATTTGTAAAGGATGAATGAACATCATGCTTGAATGAATTATAGTAATAACACTGTGATTAGGTTCAATATTAAAATACTATAGTATTTAGTGAGATAAATCTTCAACTTGAAGGTTTACATTTTAGACAAAATTCAGCAAAGGAAACAATTCTATTTTGAATAAGCTTAAACTAAGGCAAAAACTACCTTTTCCTGTTTTTTTTAAGAAAAAAAATTTTTTTAAACAAAAATAATCTTTTAAAGGCATGAAAACATTTAAATTTACCATTGCAGCCAAAAGTCAAGTACGATAATTAGATTAACACAGATTTTTTCAAAACCAAGTGGTATTGAAAATAGGATTCAAACTCAAGCAGAAAGTAACTGCCATTCAAACTCACTCTATCAACTGCAATGTGGAGGTGTTTAACACTTGACTGAAATCTACAGCAACTTTTGTGACTTTCCTGATAACTCTCGGATAATAAAATGTCCCAGAGTTACTTATTTAGTTCCCTGAAATTCAAAAACTACAATGTCTACTTGCATGTAAGAAACAAAATTCCAAAACTGCATTTGAAGTTAAAGCTTCTGTTCCTCCTCAAGCTAGGGACATACTGTAGGCTAAAGTGGTCCTCCTTTTCCTCCATGTGTTTCTCTTTCTCTCCCCACATCTTCTGGCTTCTCTGGGATTGAAAAGATTTGGTGTGGAGAATGGAAGAGAAATTGCAATAAATATTTTTGACTGCTACATAGCAGTTTGGGGTTGGTGCTTTCTAGGCTTAAAGCATTTTTTTTTATTGTGGGTGCTTTGTGGGTTTTTGGAGAATGTTTTCTACCAACTAGGAACAACTTCCCTGACAGAGGAGATCTTTCTTGAGCTGGCTGCCCCATTACCACTTTTCCTGTATTGCTCTGTCTAGATTTCACGGGAGCAGGAAGCCATCTTTCTTTTTTTTTAATTTTTATTTTTTTTCAATATATGAAATTTATTGTCAAATTGGTTTCCATACAACACCCAGTGTTCATCCCAAAAGATGCCCTCCTCAATACCCATCACCCACCTTCCTCTCCCTCCCACCCCCCATCAACCCTCAGTTTGTTCTCAGTTTTATTTAAGAGTCTCTTGTGCTTTGGCTCTCTCCCACTCTAACCTCTTTTTTTTTTTTCCTTCCCCTCCCCCATGGGTTTCTGTTAAGTTTCTCAGTATCCACATAAAGTGAAAACATATGGTATCTTTCTCTGTATGGAGGAAGCCATTTCTAGAAGACCCTTCTAAAATGACTACTCGGGGTGCCTGGGTGGCTCAGTCGGTTAAGTGTCCGACTTCGGCTTAGATCATGATCTTACAGTTTGTGGGTTCAAGCCCCACGTCAGGCTCTGTGCTGACAGCTCAGAGCCTGGAGCCTGCTTCAGATTCTGGTCTCCCTCCCTCTCTGCCCCTCCCCTGCTCACACTCTGTCTCTCTCAAAAATAAATAAACATTAAAAAAAATTAAAATGACTACGATTCTTTTTCCCATGTTGCCTGCATCCTCTCTCCCCCAAACCATGAGAATGCTGGCCATTCTCAGTGCCTCTAGATCTTTTCATTCTGTTGCTACACCTGATAACCAGGCACTCTCACTCAGATTTCTCAGAGGAAAGCACCAGTATGTTGTGTTGCTCAAGCTCAAGAGTACCACATCATGCTCTCAAAAAATCCCTCATACAGGAAAATGAACATCTTTCCTTTTCACAAAATGGGTAGTGAGGAGGTATAGGGAAAATGCCATAGAATATCATTACTTTCTCCAAAGAAATTCCTGTATGTTCAACCTCAAACCTTTTATATCCTTGCATAAATTAGGCAAAGGGCTGCCAAGCCAGTTTTAGCCCCTCCTTTGCAATGTGAAAGTCTTGTACCTTAGTTTGCAATGTGAAAACAGTCATTTTTGTCTTCATCTTTTGTAGTCTTAAAGACTTAATGTATTTCACTAAAACCTGAATATATTTTAATGTTAAAACTTCCACATTTTCTCCCACCCCAAAACAAAACACAGAAAAGTTTTCAAATACACTTGTTTAAGAAGGAAATTTTAAACGCAGCTGTTTAGCAAACTTTCAAGGTGCTAACAGCTTATAAAGTGAAGGATTAAGATCAATAACTACGTAAGATCATAGAAAGGACAGGACATCTTCAAATCCCAGTAAATTCTATGATGCAAAGACAGAATATCAATTCCTTTGTTACGTTTATATTACTGTGGCAACTTGAGGTTTATCAATCAGTTTATTAAATTTAGGGTGAAGGGGAAAAATAAGTAATCATAGAGAAAAAGAAGTAATCATCATGGAAAGAAAAGGAAGACTCACAGTCTAAAAATTTGTGTGAATTTATGAATGTAAATAAGAGATTCTTGATAGATGTATTCTTGGTAGATGAATAAACATGTAAATATTTGGAGTAAGGATGAGGTTTGAGACTCTCACAGATGGTTAGACAAGGAAGACACTACCCTGTGTCTGGGAAAATTCCCAGCCATGTCCAAAACTGAAAAGGTTGTAAGGTACTGTTTTATATGATCTTGTTTCAACTGTTATTGGCTGACTGAAAGGACTTAATATCATTTTTACATTTCCCAGAATTTGAGGAAGAAACCGAATGTCCCTTTTCATTGAATAAGGTTTGTGCTATCACCACATACTAGTATGGAGTGGCAGAGTCAAAGAAAATAATGTATATGTGCCTGTTCACCCAGGAAGGCCAGAGGAGTGAAATCTGCAATCCAGCAGAAATTTGTATCTTTTGTTCCTTTGTATTTTAAGATTGCTTCCCCACCTATGAGTTATTCAAAGTATAAAAACCTGAAGCTCTAGCAGGATAAATCTTATGCTTCAAACTTGAATGTGTAAGCAGTGTTCCATTACCAATTTTTGCTAAATAAAAATCAATGTAATATCCCACATCCAACAAGGATAAGAAATTTGATCTCAGGCATTTGGGAGACACCCCTTACTTTCCTTAGGTTCCTATAAATTGGAAAGAAATATATGATGCCTGAAGAGTGAAGACAGATCATTACTCTACAACCCATAGTGGTTTCAAGAATAACAACATTGTTGTTCCAGTCCCTTGAAGTCAGACAGTCTAACAGCTTCTTTGCCACACTGAGGCAAAAGAAGCTTTTTGGAAGTTGGGAACCTTGATGGCATGAGTTCAGCATCCCTCTGGGTGACACAGTGCCATTTTCCTCTGAGGTACTGCTGCTGCCCAGGGCACTGACAGACTTTGTCCTCTTCCAAGTCGGAGAGGCTCTTCTCTGCACAGATGCCCCTGCCCGTCCCTCTCAGAGGCACTGACTTCTCTGTACCCAGTCCACCCTTCCCACCCTTGAGGGACTCAGGTCAGGAAGACAGGCAAGCTCTGCTTTTGATCTCTACAACAGAAAATTCCCCTGAGACAGGGGAGCACCAGGGGCCTGACTACCTTTTAGAATAAATGAAATGGGAAGACACAATCAAAACAAGTATTATCAACCACCCATTGGTGTTTGGTTGGCTGTGGGGAAGAATTTCTTCACTAAGGGACTTTGAGTATTAGAATAGATAGGTCCTCCTCCCTCCTCTCCCCTTGGCACCCTGCTTCCTTATCCCCCCTATTACTTTCCCTTCATTTTCCCCCACAGCACTCATCAACAACTAACATACCTTATCTTTCATTATTGTCATTTATTTGTTTACTATGGGTCTTACCCTATTAATTTAAGTCTCACGAGGGCATTTGAATTTTGTCTGTTTTATTTACATCTGAGCCTAGAAGAGTCACAAACAATAGGAGCTCAGTAAGTAATTGTTATTAAAAATAGATTTTTTTTTTTTGTTCAGGGTGGCATTGATACAATCCAGTCAGAAAACTGGAGATGAAAATGAAAGGCTACTATATTTTAATCCTGAATTATGTGATTAACCCTAGAAAAGGAGAAGAAAAATTTATAAACATGATAACTATCAAAGACAATACAGAACTTCAGTTTTTATACAGAATTCAGATCTGTAAAATATTTCATGGGCCCACTGATTTAGCCCATGATATTAGTAGTATATTTTTTCTTAGGAAAAAGAGTGTGTCTAATTTCAAGTCCTTTAAATATGCAAAAACTCATACCTAATTTTAAAACTAAAGTAATTCAATCAAATGATTTTTAATGTGACCTATTTTGGGGAGGGTAGAGTCTCACTACAATTCTGTAGATACAACAGTAACATCTATGATCCAAAATTATCATTCTGGCTATATCAATATTAAAGTTAACTGCAAAATAAGTACTTATAATTTAGAAAATGTATTTTTTACACACAACGTTCAGCATATATTAAAGACCTGAAAAGCTAGAATCATAGGTACTTAGCCTACTTTATTGAGCTTCATAAATTCACTGAAATGACTTCACATATTGACCATTACTTTAAGTTATTTCTTACATAATATGTCTTTAGAAACATAAGGATATAATTCATACATTTCATAATCTAAAAAAATACAAAATAATTTTCCTTTGGGATGCATCTCCACTAAATGTTTGGGGATCAACACTACTGCCTATTCTAAGGTATTCTGCCTAGTGATTTACGTTAATTGCTGCAATTTATACATTCAAACTTGCAGTGCAGCTCGCTGACTCTAACCATGCGTTGCCCTGATGCATGGTTCTATTTACTATCTCATCAAAGCTATCGCTCTTCTCCTCTGTTGGGAAGATTGTTTTCACTTACAGCAATTCAGTAGAAAGTTAATCACAAGGATATCTTGTCCTCCTTAAATTGGATTTCTCCAAAAGCAACCAGTAATCCAGACAGTAAGAACATTCCTGTTCCTTGGATGCACACTAGAAAATGGTCAGTCACAGCACACCCATGTGCATCACACACTCCTTGGCTTCCTAATACCCTCCAATCTCATCTCTCATCTTTCACATAGGCTCATAGAATCTTCATATAATCAACTCTGGATTATTTAGACAGTTTATTCCAATTTTTGAACACCAGAAGCAAATACTGCTTTTAAGATCTTATTAATTTATTGTTTACTCTAAGTTTCCAAAGACGTAAATAGGAATTTTGCTTACTCTAATTCAGCAGGGTTTTAAGATGAAAATAATTTATGTCCCCCACTCCCCACACTAACGTTAAGTGTGAACTAGCTAGATTGACCAAAAAAAAGAAAAAAGTTCTAGTTCTGTTTAGTCTGATCCTTCACAGAGATCTGAGAGACTATGTATCACCCCTGAGAGATAATACTGAGAATGCAAAGAATACTAGGGGAGAAATTAGGAAGAAAGAATAAGGAAATCTGAGAGTCCAATTAAAGTACGATTCCATTACTTGGCTTGAAATATTGGGAAATATTACCAAATATAACCAAAATATAACCAAAGGAACTGAGTATTCCTTGCTAAGCTGGGTACAGAGGGAGGGATAGGAAACCAAGCAGTTTAAAATAGTCTGAATGGAAAATGAAAAACTTGCAGGCTATGATATAAACTTTTTATTAACATATATTTACTAACATAATGTCTATTTACTTAGATATTGAATATACAAGTTATTTTCCTATTAGGATAGACAACTACTATATGCTGTGGTTATTATTTTTTTTAAGAAGTCTCAGTCTGACACTTTAGGCTGGTCTATTATTTACACTGACATCCTTCTGAGAACAATTTTTATACAAACAATACATCGGTCATTTAGTGTGATGGACCTGAAATCAGATTTTGAGAGGAGAGAAAAAGTCTTAAGAGGGCTCCAGCTGTCATTGCAGGGAGAAAATCAACCACCACCAAAGCAGAGAAACTATTTAAAGGGACAGGGGAGTCTAACATCACAATTTTGCTAAAGATTTGTCTGGCTTGTTTAGCACCACAAACTCATAAACACGTTTACACATTTCACACACACACACACACACACACACACACACACACACACTAAAAATATACATTTTGGCAGTGCCTGGGTGGCTCAGTCAGTTAAATGTCTGACATCAGCTCAGGTCATGATCTAATGGTTTGTGAGAGTTCAAGCACCACAGTAGGCTGTCTGCTGTCAGCACAGAGCCTGCTTTGGATTCTCTGTCCCCCTCTCTGTCTGCCCCTCCCCTACTTGCTCTGTCTCTCTCTCTCTCTCTCTCAAAATAAACTTAAAAAAATAACATTTTCATAAACACCTTCTTTAGCTAATTCTAATAAAGATAGAAAGTAGGTATTTATGGTAAGATAGCCTGCTATATAGTGGTTCTTCAGATTCACCAAGGAACTATATAGATTCACAGAACACTCCCCAGTATGTAGGTTCAAGAATAGCTAGATAGATATGCACACACGTGTGTGTATTTTTTATCCTAGTTTTATTGAGAAATAATTAACACCCATCACTGCAGAAGTTTAAGGTAAGCTGCAGGATGTTTTGCTTTACATATATCGTGAAATGGTTACCGCAATAGGTTCGGCTAATATCCATCTTCTCATATAGATACAATAAAAAGAAAAGAAAGAAGAAAAAAATTGTTTTCCATATGATGAGAACTCTTAGGATTTACTCTCTTAACAACTTTCCTATAAATCACACAGCAGTGTTAGCTACAGTCATCATGGTGTACCTTATAACCCCTAGTACTTACTGATCTTCTACTGTAAGTGTGTACCCTTTGACTACCTTCTTCAGTTCCTTCCCCCCACCCTCCACTTCTGATAACCACAAATGTGATCCCTTTTTCTGAGTTTGTTGTTGTTTAGATTCCATATGTAGGTGAGGTCATATAGTATTTGTCTTTCTCTGTCTGACTTATTTCACTTAGCATAATTCTTTCAAAGTCTATTCATGTTGTCACAAATGGTAAAATTTCCTTATCTTTTTTAATGGCTCAATAACAAAGAACAGTAATGTTTTTAAAGAGCTCTATGGGATAATGTGATACTGAGCAATTTTGGGAACCAACAGTAGAGTATAAAACAAAAACAAAAACACAAATCCTGGCATCAAGCACCGATGTTTGTATTAAATGATAACCAATTACTTCTAAGGTTACAAGAGAATAAAATAAATACTAAGCTTTAATGACAGCCATGGAGAGGTTCAAAATCTGTGGCCAGGAATCAATACACTAAACATGAAGAAAAAAGCTTTTACACCTTTGTCAAACTTTGAAAAGTTCTGGTTTATGGTTAAGTTAATTAATCAAGTAGGTTGAATTAACAGCATGATATCAGTAAGAAGGACTTTGGGATACTCCAGTTTAGAGATGATAGCTTATTATAAATTTGGTATGCTACTGAAGATTAGAAGCAGATGGCTCAATATAAATGTCAAGAAGGTTGACATATAATGTAAAAACCTGGAGTTTGTAATCAGAAGACCTAGGCTTCAGTCCCAGTTCTGTTGCTGTGTGATCTCAGGCAAGTCACTTAACCTAAGCTTCAACTTTCTTAACAATGAATGAAGATCACATGCGATAGTGTATGTAAAAAGTACTTTATAAAATGTAAAGCATTTTTCGAATGTCCATTAGTAATGTCATAGGTGATCAGAACATAAATATTTATCATTTGGTCAATGCAATCCGAGAAAATGAGATAGGAACTCTATTCACAGTAGGGAGGAGTTGACTGAGTATACATTTTATTTCCGTTGGAGTTCTATTAAAGAGTCTATTACTAATTAAAAAAATTTTTTCGATGTTTTTATTTATTTTTGAGAGAGAGAGAGAGAGAGAGAGAGAGAGAGAGAGACAGGTAGAGAACACATTGGGGAGGGCCAGAGACAGAGGGAGGCACAGAATCTGAAGCAGGCTCCAGGCTCTGAGCTGTCAGCACAGAGCCCAATGCATGGCTCGAACTTGTGAACCATGAGATCATGACCTGAGCTGAAGTTGGACGCTTAACCAGCTGAGCCACCCAGGCACCCCTATTATTAATTTTTTTTTTAATTTTTTTTTTCAATGTTTATTTATTTTTGGGACAGTGAGAGACAGAGCATGAACGGGGGAGGGGCAGAGAGAGAGGGAGACACAGAATCGGAAACAGGCTCCAGGCTCTGAGCCATCAGCCCAGAGCCCGACGCGGGGCTTGAACTCACGGACCGCGAGATCGTGACCTGGCTGAAGTCGGACGCTCAACCGACTGCGCCACCCAGGCGCCCCTTTAAGTTACTAATTTAATCAATGCTTCTGTAGTATTAGGTGTCAAGTACAGTTTTAAGCACTTCACAAACAACTCATTTTAACTTCTTAACAAGCTCAGGAGGTGGGTACTATTGTTATCTTCATTTTACAAAAGAGGAAACTGAGGCACTGAGTTTAGAACTTGCCCAAGCTCATATAGCTAGTAAGTGACAGAGCTGGAATTCATACACATCAAGCTCCAGAATTCATGGGCTCTACCACTATAAAATTTCATTTCAATAAGAGGCAAGTCTGTTTCACAAATCTCAAAGACGGTGTTATGAAAAGGCTCATAGCCCATATCATAAGAAATACAGTGTACTGAAAATAACAGAAAACTGCCATCTGGATTTTCTGTATCAGGTCATATTTACACTACTTAGGAAAATTTTTTCTAGGATTGTTATCAGTAGTTGAAAACTTAAATCACCATTGAACGTATGGTTAAATATTAAATTTTATGTTACATATATTTGATCCCAATTTTTAAAAAGAATCAAAAACTTAAATCAACTTTATTACGTACAGTTTAAAGAATTTTACATATTCTGATTTCAAGTTGTAGACTTTTATTTTGCAAAACTAAGTATATCACTGAGTCTACAGCAAGAGAGCTGCTGTAAATACTGCTATGTAAAATGACAGTATTAGTAACAAATTGTTAGTAATGAAGTATTACTAATATATTGATGAAATAGAACACAGGAAGCAAAGTGAGCACTGAGCCAATAGATAATTTTTAAGGCCTCTGCTCATCTAAAGCACTGCTCTAGCTAGGCTGCCTGTTATAGCTAGGGACATTCAACAGAACTGGGAAAACAGGTTTAAATCAACCAGGAAAATAACATGGGCTTATTTATCCCGGGCTTAAAAATGCCAGGATTGGGGGGCGCCTGGGTGGCGCAGTCGGTTAAGCATCCGACTTCAGCCAGGTCACGATCTCGCGGCGTCGGGCTCTGGGCTGATGGCTCGGAGCCTGGAGCCTGTTTCCGATTCTGTGTCTCCCTCTCTCTCTGCCCCTCCCCTGTTCATGCTCTGTCTCTCTCTGTCCCAAAAATAAATAAACGTTGAAAAAAAAAATTAAAAAAAAAAAATGCCAGGATTGGTCTAACAGATTTTAAGCAACAGTATGTATGGTTATCAAGACCTGGACCTAAAGGAAAGTTAGTTGGATGCTATTTTCTTTTCTTTTTTTTTTTAAGTAGGCTTCTCGCCCAGCACAGAGCCCAATGTGGGGCTTGAACTCATGACCCAGCGATCAAGAACTGAGCTGAGATCAAGAGTCGGATACTTAACCAACTGAGCCACTCAGATGCACCATATCAGAAGGAATATTTTAGAAAATTATTCGTTAAATAGAAATCCACATTATTTCATGTGTTCCTTCAACCTTATGGGGATGGCCAAATCAAAATGATAGTAAAAGTCTGTTGGTTCAGACTGAGCCACCCAGGCATCCTGGTTGTGATTTTCTGCCCCACATTTGCTTGTTTATTTTTAATAGAATATGTTTATGGGAAAACAATAGTTGTATTTATTACAAACAGATGCCCAGATTCTGCTTCATGATAGAATCATAAAAGCAGGTGGGAGTTCTAGAAGAGGATGGCTAAATATGTGATGCAGAATCAGCACATATTCTGGGAGCTAAACAAATGGTAAGTAAGTGGTAATTCTGAAATTTATTTTCAAAGTTAGTCCAATCAGTATTGTTTAGGGTTTAGCGATAATGGGTTTTGTCTGAGTCATAGACTGGTCCTGGCTTTTGGCTAGACGATGTGATACAATTAATCAATATGTGGGGGAATTTTTTAAAAACAATGAAAAAATAAAGTTAATAGATCAATTGTAGACTTTCAGTTATATGATTATGAGTTTTGAACTTCACAATTCCCTAATGGAAGAATGTACCAAAAAGTTACTCCACTACTATTTACTAATTTAAGAACATCAACCTAAAACAGTGATTTTATTTATTTTACATTTTTTAATGTTTGTTTATTTTTTGATAAAGAGAGAGACAGAATGCAAGTGAGGGAGGGGCAGAGAGAGAGGGAGACACAGAATCTGAAGCAGGCTCCAGGCTCTGAGTTGTCAGCACAGAGACCGACACAGGCCTCAAACCCACAAACCATGAGATCATGACCTGAGCCAAAGTTAGACAGACATTCAACCAAATGAGCCACCCAGGCACCCTAAAGACTCATTTTAAAGCAGGCTTACTAATAAGGGATATGACTCTGAAGGCAATTTAGTAAGCCTCATATTTTGGCTTATGAACAACGATCTGACTCTGATTTCTTTAACAGAAACTAAACACTTCTAGAAAATTGAGAAAGCTATATATTGGAATTTCCTAGAAAAGATTACTACTGTTCCAGTGAAGAGTCAATATGAGAAACCTAGGTGATACTTAATACATTTTTCATGCATTTGATGATGGGAAAGGTAGCCACTTGTTCTATCCTTTATAATCTGAGTATAAAGTTGGTCGTATTATTTGAATTTGGACTTTTTAACTTCAGTAGAAGTTCACAGCTATCTAAATTCATAAGAGATGAAGTTGGAAGATGACAGAGGTGAATTCAAGAATTTATTTGGAGCAGCAAAGTCAGCATACATAAATGTGAGTGAATCAAAAAGCAGAAATAGAGATAGGGAAAGAAACTGGTTTCATTCAGTTGCAAAGAACATGAAAGATAATATTTCCTATTCTCCTTCCAAATTCCATCAAGCAAATCCGAAGTGTTCTCAAGACATTGCTGATATTGGGGACTATTCACTCACCAAGGAGTCAGATTAAGAAGGCTCTAACTTATCTCCTGCTTTCAATATTTCAGAGCACTTCTGTTTATAGTCAACTAGAAAAGCATTGCAGCAATGGCCTCTTTCAGTCATGTGCTAAAGAATTAAAGGATAAGATGATCAATTAGCGTTATTTCCTCCCATTTCTGGGAACATAATGTTAGTTGATAAAAAACACTAAAATTGTATCATTTTTCACATATGATCTTAATCAAAAGAAAAGATCTTTTCTCCTATCTTATTGTTCTTGGTATCTTTTTGGTACTCCTTTCTGTAGATGTGGGTTTCTAGGGAAAGGAAATAAATAATTTTAAATGTATACTTCACCTGTAGTTTCAGTGAAGAACATCAACTAATGTTTATTAAAAACCTACTACAGAGACTACACTAATTGTGATGAGCATTAAGGGATGTACAGAATTGTCAAATCACTATACTGTACACCTGAAACTAATATAACTTTGTAAGTCAACTATGTTTCAATAATAATAATTTAAAAAGAACCTATTACATGACAAGCACTGTGACAAATGTTTTGCATGTATTATCTCAGCCTCTATAGTATCTTTAGGAGGCAGATACCATTATAACCTCCATTTTAAGATGAGGTATGTAAAGACTCAGTGACTCGCCTGTAGTCAATCATCTAGTAGGTAACACAGCCAACGTTCAAACCCAAAGAGCCTGGCTCTAGGGCTTGCCCTTTGAACTACTATCACAAGTTAATTTTTTTCCTAATATACATTACTACAAAAGTTTTCTTGGCATATTAGTCACAAATAAGGTCACAGTTATGGAAACATACTCTAATTTTCTTAACCTTTCTCCAGGCCAAGAACTGAAGAATGCTTAGAAAACAAGCACACAAATAAAAAATCAGAATCCGATAATACCAAATTTACAGCAAATTTTATATCAAATATGGAATTCATACAATAAAAACTTATGAGAATTTGCTTGTTATGCAGATTATTTGCAAGCAGGAACACGGTGCAAAAACACATATAGAGAAACGATCCCCAACTTATGATGGCTCCACTTAGAATTTTTCAACTTTACAATGGTGCAAAATGATACACATTCAGTAGAAATCATACTCTAGGTTTCGAATTTGTACCTCTTCCCAGGCTAGCGATACGTGGTGGATACTTTTTCATCATGCTTGGCAGTGGCAGCAAGCCATAGCTCCTGGTCAGGCCACAATCACTACAGTAAACAACCGGTACATTGACAACCATTCCATACCCATACAACTATGCTTTTTTTCGCTTTCAGTATAGTATTCAATTACATGTAATATTCAACACTTTATTATTCACTAGGCTTTGTATTAGTGGGCTAATGTAAGTGTGGGCTAATGTAAGTGTTCTGAGCACATTTAAGGTAGGCCACACTAAGCTATGATGTTTGGTAGGCTAGAAATATTAAATACGTTTTGGACTCATGATATCTTCAACTTATTATGGTTTTATCAGAATGTAACCACACTATAAGATGAGAAATATGTGTTTATATGTATATATATATATATATATATATATATACACATATATACACATACACATACACACACATATATATAATTGATATTACAAATGTAGTTTTCCATGGAGTTAGATCAACAGATTTGCATCCAGTCTTATTCCATTACTCTAAGAGCAAAACACTGCCTGATGATCTAGTTATACACTAATTTGCTAATCCTTATTACAAACTACACTCTTAGAATCTGGATCCTAATAAGCAAAACACTTGCTCAAATAGATGTTAATCCATATTCACTTGTTATGATGATTGCAAATGTAATTTGAAAATATCAAGAGTTCTGCTTGGTCACTAGTCCTCCAAAGGGGAACAACAAGGGGCAAACAAAGAGCAAGTCTACCAGAGACTTCCACGATTCAACCTTTTAGAATTAAAAGATGAGAATTTTCCTCATTTTGTAGGCAAATGTGGGGAAAACATTCACAATAAACCAGGCCACTGCTGATGCATAAGTAAACTGGCATGGTATACAAAGATAAATAATTTGGACTTTGGAGTTAGACAATGATTCTAATCATTATCTCATCTGTTGGTAGTTGAATGATGTTGGGCTAGACAAGTAGCCTGAATCTTGGTTTCTTTTATATGTCAAATAGTGACAATCTTCATGGGATTGCTATGAGACTTTACAAATTTTTTTTCAACGTTTATTTATTTTTGGGACAGAGAGAGACAGAGCATGAACGGGGGAGGGGCAGAGAGAGAGGGAGACACAGAATCGGAAACAGGCTCCAGGCTCTGAGCCATCAGCCCAGAGCCTGACACAGGGCTCGAACTCACGGACCGCAAGATCGTGACCTGGCTGAAGTCGGACGCTTAACCGACTGCACCACCCAGGCGCCCCAATGAGACTTTAAAACTTATATGAAAAGGATCTACTCAACCCACGGCCTATGGCAGAGACTCATTGCATCTTTGCTGTCTGTGGGCTCTTTTAGTCATTGGAGTCATCACAGTGCATGTTGACATCGGAGTCCTTTGTTGGAGGATATTTATTAGACCCAATTTATATCCAATAAATTGATCATCAGTTGGTAAGTTCTACTCATATGTTTATCATTATACAGAAAAGAAATAAACTTACTTTATAAGTTACTACAGGGTAACAAGTTGTGTTATTTCTATTTACAGACTGGAAGATTTAGAGTACTTTGATTTTAGTCATTTGGCCAAATTCTTCGGAGTACTGAAATTTCAAAATGGTCCATCTAAAGATACAAGTTACAAAGAACTGGGACATCCTTTGTGCCATCATTAGTGCATTTGTTGGAATAATCCCATGGGCTTAACTAAACAAGGCCTGTCTCTTCTTAACTTTGCTTATCTGTTATCTGGTAGGGAGGGGGCAGTAGCAGTCATTCAGGGATCCAGGCTGAGAGAGTAGCAAATCGACATTTCAAACATTTTTGGTCACAGTGCCACGGGGAAAGTGAACTCTGGAGGATGTTGCCCTGCACACATTATGTGCTCAAAAAGGTGGCATTCATCAATTCCACACAACTCACTGGCCCCACCCCACCACAAGTATCAAATATGCAATTCTTTGTAATAGGAGGAAAGAAATCTGGAAATTTTTGGAGAGCACTATTAATGCTACTCCAATTAGGAAACAGAATTAGGAGTTGCAGAGCTCAACTTTAGCAATATGGCATTGCTCCTTGCTCATCTTCCTGGAAAATACAGGCAACTCCATAATATAATGGGTTAATACACAAATGATATCCAAAGACATAGTTGCATACCTACAGGTACACCCTACATACAGTAGTAAGCAGACCACTAAAATATAAAGCCAAAAAAATCCATTCACATCATGGACAAAATAAACCCTTAAACTTTGCATTGGAGCATCATAACATCAAGGGTGAACTATCTATGTTTTCTTGGCAATATGAAAAACTAGAAAACTGCAGGCCAAGCAATCACTGGTTGGAGTGCATTATTTATGTCCTAGAAAAATTATAATGACTCTATACAACCAATAAGATGGATGATCAACTTAAACCTACTAAAAATTAAATTCAAATTATATATCAGCTTTATCAGCAATATCTATAAATTATGCAGAATGTTGAGTGACAGGAATGACCTTAAAGTTGTGTTCAATCAAACAGATTATTATGGGTTTGACATGTGAACATATGGCAGTAAGCATAATCACCAGGCAAACCAAAGTAAAAGACTAAGCAAAGAAATAGAAGGCAACAGGAAACAGTAAGCCATAACCAAAGTTATATTACTACACTAGTCAAGATAAAGCCGACAAAACTCTGATGCCTCAAGTTGAGAAAATTTAGTCTCTGGCCTACACATTAGATTCATCTGAGGAACTTGAAATTACTGAGGCCTGGCCCTACACCAAGAGATTCTGATCGAAATGATCCAGTAGAGTAGAGCTCAGGCATTGCTACATTCTTGTTGCTGTTGTCATTTTCTTGTTATTTTGTAAAGCTTTCTAATGCACAGCCAGGCTTCAGAAATGCTAAACTAAGTCATATAGTCTGTCAAGCTAAAAAATAAACTTGCAAATAATGGGTTCTGCAGACACGTATCTACTAAATACAAAAGAACAACATTTGGGTTAATTGGGGAAAGAACTGTATTCCGTGTATCAACTCTTAAAGAAAATAGCCATCTGGCACATGTTCATATTTATTTTAAGTAAGGGGGGAGATGGGTTTCAGCTGTCTATAGAGCTGCTGATTTTACAGTAAATGAAAAAATAACTGTATGAATAAACTAATATAAATTACAAATATACAATCTAAATATTGCCTTCAACTGCTTTCTAAAGTATATCCAGTGTATCTATGAGAAGTTTTATATGTTGGGGAAAAACTTATCCTCTATACCTATCAATAGGCAGTGACAGAGCTCTGTTGTACTTTCAACGATAAAATTAGTAAGTCAGTGGTCCCATAAATATATCAACCAGGGGAAACTGACTATTCAAAAAAAAATTGACAAACACGAACTAAAAGAGTTAAATTTTTCATAATCTAAAATATAACAATATTTCATTTTCTCACAGGTGCATATAATGTCTTTGTAGGGTTACATATTTCTCTCCCACCTTAACATATACACTGCAGTGTAGTCCATATTTAGTGAAAACTCTTAAATATTTAATCACCTGTTAAACTAAGCTTATACAAATTAGGATAAAATGATGTTAAAATAATATATGAAATAAGAGTTGGTTTAAGCAGTGAAAGTTATAAATCCTTTGCCAGTTTTAGAAAAAAAGATCAGACAACTTGTACAATGTGCATCCTCTTCCAATTCTAGAAAAATCTTTAAGTCCACATTGGCTACTATACAGTATTTTTCATGTGAGTGACCTTTTTTATGGAGGAAGGGGTGTGAACTTAATATCTGGATCAATGTGGTATAGTGTAGAGACAGAATATGATGCTATGGGAGCTCCAGTGAAGAAAGGACCATTAAAATATTAAATTTCTGGGAAGTCTAGACAAGAGAACTGTAGGTTGGGGCTAATACTATCTCCATCTCCCAGGGACAGGGAAAGCTCAGCTATCCCTGGATAATACATAGATTGAAATTATTCTTTTTCAACCAATTTCTCATATGTAACATTTTTGTTTACCATTTTTCTACCTTGGTTGGCAGGGTTTCTGGAGTCAACCTCCTTCATTTCTGTTTCTTGAGTAGTTTGGGGGCAATGAGGCTTCAATATGAGTCTTCCCATCCTGGTAAGTGGAGATCCTTAGATAGGCAGGAGTGGGGGATCAGAGCACAAAGGAATAATCTGACTTGTGCCAGCTGAATTAGGTAGAAGGGAATTAAAATTTTAGCCTTGAATGAAGAGATCCACAGAGAAAGTCACCCCTATTATTATCAGCTCCAAGAGAACAAGAAAAAGATACAGACAAAAAGAGTGAGACACACACACACACACACACAAAAGAGCGCATGTAGGAAAGGTACCCTGAGTGACAGTAGAGAAGAGAACTACCCAAGCCTGTGGGCACCCAATGGGTTATCTACCTAGAGTACCTGGCTAGCTGGGAGACTGGGGGAAGGAAAAGGGGAAATGAATACTTTATTTTTCTCTGTTCTCATCCTTGTTAGGAGTCTGCTTAATTTAAGGAGCCCTGAATTGATGGTCTTTGCAAGAATTTCCAAGTTTGCTTTAATGCTTCCAGAAGGTTAAAAACTTCTGGGTCCCGATGCTTGAGTTTAGCTTTGTTTAGCATCAGATTTTTTTCCTTGTCCCAGGGATTAATGGTATGCTCACTGGAATCAACTTAAATTAATCCTGACAGAATTCAAATCTTGAGAGAAATATTAGTTGAGACAATTTAAAAATTCACTTCTAGTTTTCACTTACATTTAAATATAATTTCTTAAGAATGCCTTGCTCTTTACCATATTGTCAAATGTCTAAGATTCTAAGGCCTGCTTCATGAGAGCTAGCAGGTTTTCCCGTCCTTTAGGAAAGGGGAGAAGGGCACAGAAGGGAGAACAATTCTTCCTGTCTTCTGTGGTTGCCAGCAGAAGTGGCTAGGAACACATCCAAAATGTCAAAGCAGAGAAGGTGCCTCACATTAAGATGACTGATTCACAACTACCATGGAATGAATGTATGTATGTTATTTCATGCTTAAATATTTTTATTAAAATGGCCTTCCATTCCAGTTTCTTTCAAGTTGCATGGAAAAAAGATAGTGCTTATGCCAAAGATATAGTAAAAGCCTGTTTTAAACTACCTCAAATTTACACAGATTTACTTACACTGTGGATCAAATGGTGTGGTTTAAATGTACATTCATCTATATGTGTATTGGAACATATATATGCTTCACCATAAAATAGAAACAAAGGAATCCACATTTCTGACATCTATTTTTAAATCAGATTTCTAATGAAAGCATGGTTTGCAGATGAAAAGTTTCAATATTATAAAACAGACACAGATAATTGAATTGATTTATAATAACTAAACCAAACCCACGGAAATAGATCCACGTCACCTACTCTCATTAACCTGAGAGTCCAGCCTATTCATTAATTGTAGTGTGTGATTTAAAGTTTAAAAAGATACTGAAGGAGTTAGTATAATGAAATATTCTGTTTGAAATTTGAAACTCTGGTTGCATTCCACAATTAATTTTCCCTATGAGCTAGGGCTACAACTTAGAGTCTTCTCAAGGGAAATTTTAAAAAATTACCAACTGATAATCTTAAAATTGTTTCAAAAGGGAATTATGTAAAGTCCTCCATTGATTCATACTATATTGCCATTAGAAAAATAAAATTTAAAACTGCTCTAGTTTTCACACTTCCTTCGAAAAAACTTCTTTAAAAATCCAAATATTTGGTTTAAACAAATAGTATATACTATTTTGTTCATATAAGTATAAAACTAAATAATTATGTATCTTTTAGGTTCTGAGACAAAAATGGCCATAACTAAAAACAAGCGCCAGCAGAATAAAACTCGGATGTTACTGTACCTACCTTTAATGTGATACTATAATGTCCAACAAATGTTGCATTTATCCATGATCTTGAATGGGGATCACCCAGGAATTCTATGTGATACTGTTCAACATTTCCATCCAGGTCATAGGTCACATATTTCCCTTTAAAAGGATCTGGGCAAAGTATCCCTGGCCAGCTTTCAAAAGAAAGTAGTTTTAATTATTTTGATGCTTTAAAAAAAAAAAGGCAGAAATCAATACATCTGTTATAATCATATATCAAACTTTCTCCTAGGAATTTTTAAAACTCCCCCAAATTAAACATATTCATACTTGTATCCTTTAAAAGTAGGATATTCACTTGATAGATGTAATCAGTTGTATCTTTGTAGATATAGAAAGCTTTGGAAAAGTCACATATTTAAGATAAACATAAGATACAAGGAAAAAGAATTATAAGACAGAAGGATGATCTCCAGGATCTGTAAGAGACATTTAGTCAGGGCTAATAGGAAATGTAAGATTCATGGCAGCTTTGAATCAACTCTAACCAATCAGAAGGCTTAATTACTAAAATGTCAACCCACTGACAGTTTCTGACAGGGTAGAAGAGAGCTGGCATTTCCTGAGCCAAAGGGCTCAGGGCTGCCAAAGGGGTACTGGCAGCTTAGGCTGCGATAACACTAAAAATTCTAACTACTGTGGGAAATGCAGAAACAGAGTTCAGCAGTTCTATATTGCCCCTTCCTTGCATCTGCTCCACTGGAAGACCAAATTTCTAAAAATTTTTAGTTCTAGAAATAAGATTTATCCTTTACTAAAAATAAATCTTTAGAGGTATGTTCTTTCGTGACATAAACCTCTAGAAATTCCTTGATAGGTTTCATTTTTCCATTTGGCAAAAACATATAAATATATATATATATATGCACATATATATGTATATATATCATATGTATATGTATGTTACATATATAAAGATATATATATCACACACATATGTGATATATATAAAGATATATATATATGTTATATATATAAAGATATATATATCTGTATATGTATATAGATGTTTTTAAGATATATATATATATATACATATATATATATATACACACACATCAACTAAGTTTTGACTGTTTTAGCAATCTTTTGAGACTCTGACCTACTGTTCGGAGACTAATGCAGGAAAGGAAGACAGCAAATAAGGTCAGGAAGCTGTGACTAAGGAATGCCAAGTTCTACTTCGGTTTGCAGCTCTCTTGTGAAAAAAGGTAGTCAGGTTCAAATCAGAAGATTCAGGCTCTTGTTCTGCCTTCTACCAGACAAGAGGCCTCAAGCAGGTAACTAAGCCTTGCTATGACTCTGGTTCCTCACTGTCCTAGTTATAAAATTCAAACAAGTACATGCTTTATACATTTTTTTGGGTTTTGGCAAATCAAAATATTGTAGAGTGCCATCATTATGAACCAAACTGTGTTCCCCTCACCAAATTCACATGTTGAAGTCCTCATCTCCAGTATCTCAGAATGTGACTATATTTGGAGATAGTGTCTTTAAGGAAATAACTAAGTTAAAAGGTGGGCCCTAATACAACATGACTAGTTTCCTTATAAAAAAGAATATTATGACACATACATGCACAAAGGGAAGACCATATGAAGAACACAAGGAGAAAACCATCTACAAACCAAGGTGAGAGTCTCAGAAGAAATCAAGCCTGCTGACACACCTTGACCTGAGAATTTTGGCCTCAGAAGGGTAAGATAATAAATTTCTGTTATTTTTAAGCTACCTAGTCTTTGATACTTCATTATGGCAGCCCTAGCAAACTAATACAATCATATACAGTAAGATTGTTGGTATAAATGAGAAGTAGGAAGAATGATACAAAGCATTATTTTGCCACATTTATTTAGAAACTGGACAAATTAGACATTTAGATAATTTTAAAACCTACAGGAAGCATACAAATCATGCTATAAAGAATCTGAAATCACAAAAATGCAAAATCTACAAATTTTCTTGGGTTTGAGGACCATAGATGGTTGATCTTCTACTAAATTATCTATTGATATGAAAGTTACAAAGTCCTAAATATAGAAATACACCTACCATACCACTGTAAAAAAAAGTCTTTACAGATCACAAATAACACAATGTAAACTAACACAATATGTCATAGTTAGTATTAATGAAAAAAAATTTGATTCCAGGAAGCTGACATATCCCAAGTATAGTTGCCAGGTGATGACTTGGGTGCACCAGTCACCAGGGATGGTGGAGTATGTGAATTGAACAGGATGCTGAGCAGAGTTCTTTGACTCTTGGGCCTTTCTGAGTTAGGAGAAGGGGCTGTCTGGCAGCCTTAGATCAGGGAAGAGGAAAGGCTGGAGGATCACAAATTGAGTCAGACAACATAGAACCCAAAGAAGTCTAATACTTTGGAAAACTGGAAATGATAATGGAAAAGTCAAAGAGAGGTTCAGGACCTATCTAGTTATTATCAGGTTCACATCACAGTATCACTGCTATTTGGCAATCTTATTGGGCTCAAGAGTGCTTAAAAGAAACCTTGAGTGGAGTTTATCTTTTAAACCTACATTGGAAATCTACATTTCTGAAGGAACCCACTCAAAAGAAAAAGATTTCAATAGGCAAATAAATGATTAAGAATGAATGGCAGCTGCATTGGACACTTCTAACTTATCAGAAATCAAGAAACAGTAGGTCCTCCAACTGGATTAATAACTACTTTAAAAGAAGCCAAATTGTGATTGTTATATTTGTTGACTGCTCTGTAAAATGTAAGGGGTTCGTGTTTAATACTAGGTGATTTGCACCTCACAGCAATTTTAAAAAGGATTATTGCCAAGCAATATCAAATTATAAGTAGCATCAACTCCATTCAGTGTAAAACAACCACAGGATTTATAACACTTGAGACATGAAAAGAAATTTTGCAGTTATTCTGTTTAAGATAAGCTTTTCTGACACAAATTCTGATACAACTTCTTTTACACACAAACCTATTGGGCCCAAGAGTATTCAATTTAAATTATTTAAAAAATATAAATAAAAATAGAGGTGACTCCTAAAAATAATTAGATACCAATGAAAGAAAAAAGCTTCTATTCATTATTTAAAACATGTTATATTATAGAAAATTTTGCATGCTGGTTTACAGATGAATTATGAAAAGTATCATCAAATGTCCAAATAACTGGGGCACTTCAGTAATTCTTCAGGCAGTGCAAAGGAATTGTCTGACTCCTAGTCAAGCAGGACTAGATAGAATGTACCAAATTGCAGGAGAAGCTGAGGAGAGGCAATGGCTGCAGAAAGCAAGATTACCTCTCTCCACATTCGACAGCCATCATTTTCTCTGACTCAGTGTGACTGAAGAAAGCTGATGTCCATTTTTTTGATCTCACTCTGAACTCCATTTGAGTTCTAAAACTGTCAACAATGACACTGCATTGTGCACCTCCACCCCCCGATTTTTCACATTCATATTGATGAGAAATTCTAAAGTGTTGTCTGTGGGCTTAGAGGGAGAGAGGGAGAGTAAGAGATGGCAACCCGATGGGAAGGTATCAGAATTACAAGAAAAGTCGTGTGATTAATTTTAGAATCTATGGGCGGTGGGAGGTAAAATACACAAATAAAACACAAATAGATCCATGTATTGGAATCCACTTGGAGAAAAGGAGAAATTTGGATACAACAGGTAACTTCAAGTGCAAATATACCATCAAGAAACTGATGTCTTACACATTTCTCATCCAGTAGAAATGATCTTTTTTTTTTTTTTAATGTTTATTTATTTTGAGAGAGAGAGGGAGCATGCATGAGCAGGAGAGGAGTAGAGAAGAGAGAGAGAATTCCAAGCAGGCTCTGTGTCATCATCACAGAGGCCAACATGGGGCTCGATCTCACAAACCATGATGTCATGGCCTGAGTTGAAACCAAGAGCCAGACATTTAACCGACTGAGCCACCGAGGTGCCCCAGAAATGATCTTTAATAAGATAGCTACTGCCTTCAATAGAAGTTGAAGCTTAAGCATGATTTCAGTTGCTGTGTATTTATGCTCAGTGAGAAGTACATGACTGTTATTTTCAAACCATGGTTTGGATGTTTAAGAGGAGAGCAGATTTTACTTGGGCCTCCTTTTTTATCTATGGGAAACAAAATGGATGAATTGGAATCATCACTAACTGAATGCTATACTTGCCACAAAATCTCTAAGCTGTACCCAACTACAGGGGGCTGATGGGAAGAGGAGATTCCCCATCCCCACCCCCCCACATTATATTAATCTATAGGCAAAATAATGCAAATAAGAAATAATCAAATAATATTTTATAATAGTGAAAGGATCTAGTAGAAATCTCATTTTAGAAATTTAAATACTATATCTAAAATGTATCACTGGATTGGTTTGTTAATTTAAAGGCATATTTTACTATTAAATTTTACTACTACACTACATTAGAATGCAAATATATTTTCTGTAAACTTATTTTTGTATTTATGAAAAACTTTGTAAAATGTCTGTGTAAATATGCCCAAGGTAGTTACCCTAAATAGAGCCTAGTTTCTGCTTGACAATGTATCTTCTTCTAAGGAAAATATGCACCATTATTTTTCACTTTTAACTTCTATGCCGTTTCTAGCTGAATACCATGCTATTTGATCGATTTTTAAAAATTAAGGGTGCTTAAACATTAGGAAGATAGTTTTTCTCTTCTTAGTACATGTAGGTATCCCCACCCTAAGCACAACAGACATGCATAGATCAAAGACAAGAAGCTACATATGTACTTTTGTAAGCATGGAAGTGTGGAGGTATCTCACAATGTGGAGGTAAATGTAACTATTATAAATTGATTTTCCATGGAGTTTGCCCATAGACAAAGTGCTTTCTCTTGAAAATTATTTGTTTTTATTACATAAAGATTAAATAGGCCTTTCTAGATTCTGTATCAGTCTCTCTTCGGCTTTTTTAGCTTTATTAGAAAAGGTCAACTCTTTTGTAAAGACTAACTCTGAGATGTTGATAAGATTGAATTTCTGAGCCTTCAAAGCTCAGTGTAAGACCCATAGGCTAACAAGAACTGACCCAGATAATGTTACTTCCTAAGTGTCTCCATAGCCACCTAGCTGGTCTTTCCACTTGAAACTTCAATGTCTTTAATGTTGTTTAATTAAGAACTGATGTTTGATTGTTTTTAGTGGGTTAATTCTACCTTTATATTCTGCTATTGCAATTTATCCTGTTATAATCTTTGTATGTATTTACAGTAACAAATAAAAAATATAACTAGATTTGAGTTTTTATATTTTAAAGTTATATTTTAAGCCTGTATTCAACTATACTTATTTCATAAAGAGGAATACATCTGATTACTTAGCCAAATGCATTCTACTCTTTCCAATAAGCAAGAAGGTAGATATAGCTGCATTTTGCAGGTATTCTGATGGTTCTAATCATAGATTAGACACATTTAGGGACTGGAGTAAAACATGTTTCATGTGTATTTCAGGTTCTAACCCTCAGTTATAAGCACAAACTGCAAAACAAATTCCTAATCAGATTTATAATATAATATTTCAGATATAGTGACAAGAAACAAATACATTTCTTGAATTAGTTATTGAACCTTAAGAATTTCCATTAGAAAATAAAACCTCTATGCTTTCAAAATATTAATTTTAGATCTGAAAAATGACATGGGACTACAAATACTGTCATAAGTAACATCATAAAATAAGCATTTATATTCATGCCTTTTTTTTTAGAGAGCAAGAGCAAGTGAGTTGGGGAGAGGGGCAGGAGAGAGAGAGAGAGAATAAGAATCTTAAGCACGCTCCATGCTCAGGGTGGAGCTGGATGTGGGACTTGATCCCACGACTCTGAGATCATCACCTGAACTGCAATCAAGAGTTGGTCACTCAATCAACTGAGCCACTCAGGTGCTCCAATATTCATGTCTTTTAAAATATTTTTTTACATAGCTATCTAGCTCCTCTTCATGCCAATCCTAATTATTTTACAGAAGAAAATAATATTTTTATGATTTAAATAAATAATATGTATATATTTATAATATTTCATATTTGATCTCTAGAAAAGTACTCAGTAGCAAATGGTATATATCTGAGAGATTTCCATATTTGCAAAGACATTAAATGTATTAGTTTGCTAAAGCTGCCACAAAAAATACCATAGAGTGAGTGGCATAAACAACAGAAATTTATTTTCTCATAGGTTTGGAGGCTTTAAATCTAAGATTAATAGGTCAGCAGGGATAGCTTCTCTTGAAGCCTCTCCTTGGCTTGTAGATAGCTACCTTCCTACTGTATCTCTACATAGTTTTTCCTCTATGCATGTGCATCCCTGGTGTTTCCTTGTGTGTCCAAATTTCCTGTTCTTATAAGAATACTAGTCAGATTGGTGTGGGGCCCACCCTAATGGCTTATTTTCACTTAGTCACCTCTTTAAAGGCTCTGAATCCAAATACAGTCACTTCTGAGGTTTGAGCTTGAAAGTATGACTTTCTGGGGACCACAATTCAGCCCACAACAGTAAGTGACAGAGTAAGAACATAAATGTAGGTATTGAATTGAAAGCCTCTTATGTATGTGTTGTGTGTGTGTGTGTGTGTGTGTGTGTGTGTGAATGTGTATACGTATGTTAACGTGAGTCCATCACAGTCTCTCTATGAAAGAAAACATCTTATATTCTTCATGAAGAATAGCTAACTGTGAATGAAAACAAGGTAATATGAGGCAGAGTATCCTAGCTTTGAGAATGTTAAGTATGAGAATACAATGTAAAATAGCAAGGGATTCTGGGAAGATAGTGCCAATGTTATTGTAGTTTTAGAATCTCCTGAAATTTCCCCATAAGTACAGGTAGAACAACTATAATAGCAAAGCCAAAACCTGACACACAACATCTATAACAAAACTAAGTGATAAGCTATCCACATAAACTACCAAAATAGGAGCAGGCAGGTTCAAACTACTGACAGTTACAAGACCCACATATTACTAGCATCTGTATGAGGGGAAACAGTGGGAGGGGGAAGGCAACCAGAGGTCTGATGGGTTTGTGAAATTAAGAAACTCAAAACTGAAAGAAGTACTTATTAAAAAGTGCAGCAAGTCAACGTGAGCACAGCAGCCAAACTACGAGGGGGGTTACAACAAAACCTGAAGGTATTAGAGCAGTCTGGGCCCTATGAACACTTAAAACTAACCAACAAAAAACTCCCTTATCAGGACAAAAGCTTACACTGATGAGAAATTGCTGGAAGTATAATCCAAATCAAAGAAGAAAGGATCAATACAGATAAAGGAAAGAGAAGGTACAAATAAAAGTGGGGATACAACACCAAAAGCACCATCCATGAAAAAAAGATGGGTAAGTTGGACTTCATTACAATTAAAAGTATCTGCTCTGCAGAAGACATTGGTAAGAGAATGAGAAGATAAGCCACAGACTGGGAGAAAATATTTGCAAAAGACATATCTAATAAAGAAATGATATCCAAAATACACAAAGAACTCTTAAGCTCCCCAATAAGAAAATGAACAACTGAATTAAAAGATTGGCGAAAGATCTGAGTAGACATCTCACCAAATAAGATATACAAATGACAAATAGGCATATTAAAAAATGCTCCACATGACATGTCATCAGGGAAATACAAATGAAAACAACCACGTATGTCCATGAAAATACATAGGGGAAACTTAAATGCATATCACTAAGCGAAAGAAGCCAATCTGAAAAGGCAACATATCATGATTACAATAATATAGCAATCTGGACAAGGCAAAACTATGGATACAGTAAAAAGATCTCCAGTTTCCAGGGGTGGTGGGATGGATGAATGGTGAAACATAGGAGATTTTTAGGCCAGTGAA
Source organism: Herpailurus yagouaroundi (assembly GCF_014898765.1). Taxonomy (NCBI): domain Eukaryota; kingdom Metazoa; phylum Chordata; class Mammalia; order Carnivora; family Felidae; genus Herpailurus; species Herpailurus yagouaroundi. Next base: position 14,390,561 of record NW_024412400.1, read on the forward strand.
ACGATTCTGTATGATACTATGATGGTGAATACATGTCATTATACATTTGTCAAAACCTACAGAATACACAGTACAGAGATCAAACCCTAATGTAAACTGTGGACTTTGGTCACCAGTGATAGGTAAATGCCGGTTCACACACTGTAACAAATGTGCCACACTGTTTTGGGATATTGATGGTATGTGAGGTTGTGTGGAACAGGGGAGGAAATATGTGAAAAGAAAAATGCTAAGAAATTTCAGAAAACAAGTTCGTATTTTTGATACTTTGAGAAAATAATAGAATAAGGGGCTCTGGGTATACGATTTAGACAAAAAGGCTAAAGAAAATCTATTCTGCAGATTCCAGTTCTGGACAAGTTGAAATAGACTCAATTCTCTATATTCTTCCCACTAAGTACACCAAAAATTTCTGGGTATTATATTTCAAACAAACAAACATAAGAATATTCTAAAAGATGAAGAGAAAATAAGCCAGATAAGGACCTTGGGACCTGAAGAATGATATGACAGGGAGCTGCCTGAGTGTTCTTTTTGCCTCATTATCTCCTAGATTGGGTGCTAAAGAAGCCAGCAACTCAGAGACACCAATGGGTGCAAAGGAACAAAAAGTCCATATGAAGCCTGCTTTCTCAAGTCAAAGGACCAGCATAGGGAAAGCCTAGCAAGACAGAAAACTTTTAAGCAATAGCTGGGAAAACAGCTAAATACCATGGAAAAATCTGCAGATCCCAACTCTATCCCCATCAACAAAGGTCAAGTGGTGAGCCTACACTTCAATACACCCAGCAGTAATAAAGCCCCATGTCCTTCCCACTCAGGTGGTGGCAGAAGAGGCCTACTGGGAAGCTGGAATTGTTATCACCTTCCAGCATTAACATGGTTCTCCCCCCATGGTATCAGTGGAGGTGAGTAACAAGATACTCTACCTCTCTCAGCCAAGTTGGTGACTCGGCTCAACTCTCATCCCTGCCTACCAGTAATGAAACACCCTTCCCTTCCAAGAGACTAAGTGAAAGCTGAGTAGAAAACCTAGGCTTCCAACTGCCATCTGGCAGTAACAAAGAGGTTCCCTTATATCCCTTCAGTGCAGTAGTAGGAGCAGCCTGCTAAAAACAGATTTAAATAAAATCCAAAATGAAAATAAATAGAAGATAGAGAGAACCAAATGTACATTTTACAATAGAAAATACAATAACCAAAACAAAAAAGTCAATGGATACTCTCAATAGCAGAATGAATATGAAAGAGGCAAGAATCAGTGAACTTAAAGTAGAAATGATCCAATCTGAACAACAGAGAGAAAACAGACTGAAAAAAATCTCTTAAAAAACAGAACTCATGTCATATAAAATGAAAGAGACACAGCAAGAGTCCCTCCAAAGCAGCTCCTGCCCCAATACAGCCTGCAAGCAACTCCAAGGGGAACTGGTACCACTCCAAAATGACTTCTGCCCCAGGGAGAGGGGAAGATAACCACACATATCAGTGCCCCCACAGTCCCAGTGGCCAAACTTTATAGCTGGCAGCACAGAGAGGGTACCCTGTTGATCAGTCCAACTGTCGCCCCAGCAGGCAGACTGGGGACAGACATCTGGGGACAGACACCACCCAACCACAAGCCCATGACAACCTAGACTGACCCCTTAATGGCACAAGGACCAAACGTTGCCTAGTGCACCCACAAGCAAAGTGGGCCACTGTAGCCAACTGGACTAAGGCAAATGCAACTCAGCCACATTAGTAGGGTGCAAGCAAATCACACAGGACACACCTCTGTTTCTGGTGAACAGGGAGCCTTGCATTATAGGCCACAACAGGACCTCCTCTTCATAAGGCCACCACTTTCAAGATCAGGAAACATAGCTGACCTCATTAATACATAGAGACAAACACAGAGAGTTAGACAAAATGAGGAAACAGAGGAATATGTCACAAATGAAAGAACAGTACAAAACCACAGCAATACAGCTAAATGGAACAGAGATAAGTAATATGCATGATAAAGAATTCAGTAATGGTCATAAAAATACTCACTGGACTTGAGAAAAGAGTGAAGGATCTCAGTGAGACCTTCAAGAAAGAGCTAGAAAATATAAAACAGAACAAGTCAGAGATGAAGAACTCAGTAACTGAAATTAAAGAAAAACACACACACACACTAGAGGGAATCAGTAGCATATTAGATGAGGCAGAAGAACAGATAACATCTGGAGGACAGGGTAATGGGAAGCAAACAAACTGAATAACAAAAAGAAACAAGAATAATAAAAAATGATAACAGGTTAAGGGAACTCAGTAACATCATCAAGCATAATAAAATTTGCATTAAGGAGTCCCAGAAGGAGAAGACAGAGAAAAGGGGCAGAAATTTTATCTCAAGAAATAACAGCTGAAAACTTCCTTAATCTGGGGAAGGAAACAGACACCCAGATCCAGCAAGCATAGAGAATGCTCAAAAAAATCAACTCAAGGATGTCCACACCAAGACACATAATAATTAAAATGGCAAAAGATAGCAATAAAGAGAATTTTAAAAACAGCAAGAGAAGAAACAATTACATACAAGGGAAGAAGCCCCTATCAGCTGATTTTTCAGCAGAAACTTTGCAGGCCATAAGGGAGTGGTCATGATACATTCAAAGTGCTGAAAGAAAAAAAACAAACAACAAAAAACAAAAAAACAAAAAAAGCCCCAAAACTTGCAACCAAGAATACTCCAGCAAGGCTATCATTCAGAATAGAAGGAGCGATAAACAGTTTCCCAGACAAACGACAGTACATATTGCACACTTGGGAAAATCAGTCTAGTGTGGGAAACGCTGAGCTATACAATAGTAAATCTATAGAATCTAAAAGAAAAAAAATATTTTGGGCATCTAGTCAACAATTATAGAATATACATTCTTTTCAAGACAGACTATGCTGGGCCATAAAATAAGATTCAAAGAAACTGAGTACAATATATTTAAACTAGAGCTCAATATCAATAAGATATTTAAAAATCCCCAAATATTACATAACTTAAAGATACACTTCTAACAGCTCATTTTAAAGAAGATAATCACACAGAAAATTAGTAAATATTTGAAACTAAAGGTAATAAAATACAATATATCAAAATTTGTGGGGTAATAGCTAAAGCTGTGCTTAAAGATAAATTTATAGCTTTGGTTGCCTATTTCAAGAGGAAAAAGGATTTAAACCAGTTACCTAAAGTTTCTAATTTAAAAAATTAGAAAAAGAAGAATCAGACCCTAAAGTATCAGGAAAATAATAGTGATGAGATCAGGAAACAGTAAATAAGAAATCAGACAAATAGTAGAAAAAAAGTTGACTGTTTGAAAAGTTTAAAAAATTCATAAACTTAGCAAGACTGTAACTCAATGGTTTATTATAAAACAACAACAAAAACTTTACCTTGGCCAATTCTGTAATTTTACCAAAACCAGACTTCCAAGAGGGAGTTGTGAATAGACAATCTTAAATCCACTTTGATGAAGCTGAGACTCTTCAGGAAAGTCTTCTTCAGCAACAGAGCACTTATTGTATCTTGAATCAGTGTTCATGAAGCAGTACCATGGTTTATTGTGATCAACTCTGGCTGCATCCTCACTTGACAACAATCTCCACTTCAAACAGCTTTCATACTCACACTGAACCCACAATTTGTTTACGTACATACTGTTTTCCGCTGAGGAATCCATTGCAGCATTACAGTATTCTATTACCATCCAATTTTTCTTTTTCCATAAATGCATTTAATCTGGAAAACCAGAAGAAAAGAATAAATATTCAAGAATATGAAGAAAGAAAGTTCAAACTAAAATCAGAGAAACAGCTCTATTATACCTTCTTTGTCTACATCTTCTCTATCCCATAAAGACTATACATTTTGAACAATGTATGTTTCCACCTACCCAGAAAGAAAGGAACAAAATAGAAGCATCAATTGCTCTGGGCATAAAATGCTTCAAACTTAAAAATAATTTTTTAAGTAACAAATAAAAATAAAAATAAGTATGACCATTTTTACAGAGAAAACTGAAGCTAAGAAAAGTAATTTGTTTGAGGTCCCAGAGCTAGGATATGGTAGAGTTGGGATTTAAATGCAGGCAATTTGGCTCCAAACTCTGTGGTCTTAACTACTTAAGCTGTACTGCCTCTTGGGATGTATATTTATATGTATATGAAATTATGTGACAACCCTTTTCTAGTTCTGATGAAAATCAAGTGTAACAAAATATTTCACCATATCAAAGTTTTAAATCTCTTTTTAAAACTAAAGGAATCTTTTGCTTATACAGTTTTGCCTTTTATCCATTAATTCAAGTGGTTTGAAAAAAACATTTCTCCGAGTATTTTATTATAAAAATTTTTAACATACAAAACATTAGAATTATATGATTAAGCCTCCAACTTCTAGGCTCAATAAGTATGTGTGTACTAAAAATAATATAACTAAAATAAAGTAAAAATATTAGCAACTTATTTTGCAATAAAAACCTACTTTAAAGAATGATGTCAATATACCATATTCATGAGTTAGTAAAATACCATTCTCCAAGTATAAGCACCATTTAAACAAGCTCTTAATTCATGAGTTAATCGTATGTTTAGAAACCCAATTACTGGGGTGCCTGGGTGGCGCAGTCGGTTAAGCGTCCGACTTCAGCCAGGTCACGATCTCGCGGTCTGTGGGTTCGAGCCCCGCGTCAGGCTCTGGGCTGATGGCTCAGAGCCTGGAGCCTGTTTCCGATTCTGTGTCTCCCTCTCTCTCTGCCCCTCCCCCGTTCATGCTCTGTCTCTCTCTGTCCCAAAAATAAATAAAGGTTAAAAAAAAAAAAAAAGAAACTCAATTACTTATCGTATTACAGGGTCACCACAAATTGCTTTAGAAATTTGCCAACATATGCCAATAGCCATGGCTCACATTTTTTTTTTACCTGTTAATACTGCTCGTGTGAATGTATCCACAGAAAATAAACTTACAAGAGACTATTCTACATATACGAAGACCCAAGAATATTTAGTGTGGCACTATTTATCATACTGGAAGAGTGGAAAAATCTGAAAACATGAAGACCAAATCTTCTGGAAGATAAATATAAAATTTTGCTAATAATATTAATTAGAAACATTATTTTTTTAATTTTTTTAATGTTTACTTATTTTTGAGGGAGAGAGAGAGAGAAAGAGAGAGAGCATGAGCAGCGTTGGAGCAGAGAAGGAGACACAGAATCCCAAGCAGGCTCCAGACTCCTAGCTGTCAGCACAGAGCCTGGCTTGGGTCTCAAACTCACCAACAGTGAGATCATGACCTGAGCCTAAGTCGGACACTTAACCAACTGAGCCATCAAGGCACTCCGTTAATAATATTAATTTAAGATTTCTGGTTATCTCACTGGTGAGGAAGTTTACAAGAAGCAAGACTGCAATTTAGATTGCAGCTGAAATGGCTAGTCTTCCCTATTCTCTGGGCCACTAGATGGTACAGCAGAAGTTGCTGAGTTCAGACTTCAGAGGCAAATTATATGTGAACTCCTGGTTCGGCTACTCACCAGTTTTCCTTGGGCAAGACATTATTTTGCATTTCACATCACATTATGTGTATTTTCCTCCTGTGTGTGTGTGTGTGTGTGTGTGTGTGTGTGTGTGTGTGAGAGAGAGAGAGACAGAGAGAGACACAGAGAGAGAGAGAGTTTTGTTTATGTATTTTCAATCATTGTATCATCTTTGACTATACTGAGACAGGCATAATATTGAATAGAAGCCATGATGGTAGAAACGTTTTTCTAATTTCAAAGAGAATGGTTCTATTTGACTATAAAATCAAATATGTATATATATATGTATTTGTAGAGAACATTAAAAGATTACAAAAAATTTTTTTTCCTTTAATTACCAGTTTACTATAAGGATTTTTTTTTTTTGCTAGTCATGAAGTACTGTTGAATTTTATCAACTGCTTTTCTGTATATATTTAGGTAAACAAAGACTTTGTTAAGCCTGATAATTGGGTATGTTGTAATAATGAATTTATTAATGATAAACATACTTGCATTCCAGGTAAACCCTACATTGTCAAGCGTTAGGAGAATTTTTCTTTAACATATATATTGCTGTATGAAGTTTATTAACAGTTATTTAAGATTTTATATAATTTTATATATAAGATTTTATTTAAGATTTATATATATAAACATATGCATATATTTATAGATGAGATTGGTCTAATAATTTCAATTCTCTTCTTTTTTTGTCTTTGTCTGGTTTTGATATCAAGATGAAAATAGTCTCATAAAATGAAGTGCAGAATGTCTCCCCTTTTGGCAAAGTTTGCCCAAGGGAGGAATTCCCAATTCTGCCATACATCTAAGAATTCTGGTGTATCTACTATGTCTCTCATTATGTTTCTTTCACTCTGAAACTTGTTTATATCTTCTTTTTACTTCATTCATCTTGTCCATACTTTTTAAACAACCAGAGTTTGAGTCTCCCCATTTCTTCTTTTCAAGTTTTTATTTAAATTTTAATTAAGATATAGTGTAATAATGGTTTTAGGAGAATTTAGTGAATCATCACTTATATATAACACCCAGTGCTCATCACAATATGTGCCCTCCTTAATACTCATCACCCATTTAGCCCATTCCCAACTCCCCTCCCCTCCAGCAACTCTGTTTGTTCTCTATACTTAAGAGTCTCTTATGGTTTGCCTCCCACTCTTTTTTTTTCTCCCTTCCCCTATGTTTATGTTTTGTTTCTTAAATTCTGCATAGTGAAATCATACGGTATTTGTCTTTCTCTGACTTAGTTCGCCTAGCATAATAAACTCTAGCTGTTTATAAAATCTACATTGTTGCAAATGGCAAATATCCATTCTTTTCTATGGCTGAATAAGATTCCATTGTATATATACTACTTCCATTGTATATATGTATACTTCCATTGGACACTTGAACTTTTCCCATAGTTTGGCTATTGAAGATAATGCTGCTATAAACATGGGGGTGCATGTGCACTTTCAAATCTTATTTTTGTATCTTTTGGGTAAATACCTGGTAGTGCAATTTCTGGGTTGTAGGGTAGTTCTATTTTTAACTTTTTGAGGAAGATCTACACTGTTTTTCAGGGTGGCTGCACCAGTTTGCATTCCCACTAGCAGAGTAAGGGGGTTCCCCATTCTCTGCATCCTCACAAACCTCTGTTGCCTCCTGTGTTGCTAATTTAGGCATTCCAACAGGTGTGAGGTGGTACTTCATTATGGTTTTTAAAAAAAATTTTTTTTAACGTTTATTCATTTTGTGAGAAACAGAGAGCGTGAGTGGGGGGGAGGGGCAGAGAGAGAGAGAGAGAGAGAGAGAGAGAGAGAGAGACAGACAGACACAGAATCCGAAGCAGGCTACAGGCTCTGGGCTGTCAGCACAGAGCCCAATGTGGGGCTCAAGCCCATGGACTGTGAGATCATGACCTGAGCCAAAGTCTGATGCCCAACAGACTGAGCCACCCAGGCGCCCCCCTCATCGTGGTTTTGATCTGTATTTCCCTGATGATGAGTGATGTTGAGCATCCTTTTGTGTCTGTTATCCTTCTGGATGTCTTCTTTGGAAAAATGTCTGTTCATGTCTTGCCCATTTCTTAACTGCATTATTTTTTGGGTATTGAGTTTGATAAGTTCTTTATAGATTTTGGATACTAACCCTTTATCCAATATGCCATTTGCAAATATCTTCTCCCATTCTGTAGGGTGCCTTTTAGTTTTATTGTTTCCTTCCCTGTCCAGAAGCTTTTTATTTTTATGAAGTCCCAAGAGTTCAGTTTTAGTTTTGTTTTCCTTGCCTCCAGCAATGTGTCTACTAAGAAGTTGTTCTAGCAAGGTCAAAGAGGTTGCTGCCTGTGTTCTCCTCTAGGATTTTGATGGTTTCCTGGCTCACATTTAGGTCTTTCATCCATTTTAAATTTACTTTTGTGTATGGTGTAAGAAAGTGGTCTAGTTTCACTCTTCTGCATGTTGTTGTCCAGTTTTCCCAATGCCACTTGTTGAAGAGACTCTTTTTTGAATTGGATATTCTTTCCTGCATTGTCAAAGATTAGTTGACCATATAGTTGTGGATCCATTTCTGGGTTTTCTATCCTGTTCCATTGATCTATGTGTTTGTTTTTGTGCCAGTACCATACTGTCTTGGTGACTACAGTTTTGTAATATAGCTTGAAGTCCGGAATTGTGATGCCTCCAGCTTTGCTTTTCTTTCTCAAGATGGCTTTGGCTATTTGGAGTCTTTTGTGGTTCCATACAAATTTTAGGATTGTTTGTTCTAGCTTGGTGAAAAATGCTGGTGGTATTTTGATAGGGATTGTATTAAATGTATAGATTGTATTAAATATGTATATTTGAGTAGTGTAGACATTTTAGCAATATTTGTTCTTCCAACCTATGAGCATGGAATATTTTTCCATTTGTGTCCTCTTTGATTTCTTTTGTAAGTGTTCTATAGTTCTCATATTACATATTTTTTACTTCTTTGGTTAGGTTTATTCCTAAGTGTCTTATGGTTTTTGATGCAATTGTAAACAGGATCAATTCCTTATTTTCTCTTTCTGCTGCTTCATTATTGGTGTACAGAAATTCAACAGATTTCTGTACATCGATAGTATATCCTATGACTTTGCTGAATTCGTTTATCAGTTCTAGCAATTTTTTGATGGAGTCTTTCAGGTTTTCTACATGGAGTATCATGTCATCTGCAAATAGTGAAAGTTTTACTTTTCCTCGTTGATTTTGGTGTCTTTTATTTCTTTATGTTGTATGATTGCTGAGGCTAAGACTTCTAGTATTATCTTAAAAAGTAATGGTGAAAGTGGACATCCCCATATTGCTCCTGACTGTTGGGGAAAAAAGCTGTTTTTCACCATTGGCTGGGGGTCTCTCATATATAGCCTTTATGATGTTAAGGAAAGTTCCCTTCATCCCTAGTTTGTTGAGGGTTTTTATCAAGAACAGAGAGTGTATTTTGTCAAATACTTTCCTGCATCTATTGAAAGTATCATATGGTTCTTATGTTTTATTAATGCGGTATATCATCTTGACTGATTTGTGAAAACTGAACCACCCTTGCAGCTCAGGAATACATCCTAGTTGATCGCGGTGAATAATTTTTGATTTGTTACTATCTTGAGAATTTTTTGCATCCATATTCATCAGGGACTTTGGCCTATAATTCTCCTTTGTTTAGTGGGGTCTTTATCTGGTTTTGGAATCAAGGTAATACTGGCCTCATAGAATGAGTTTGGAAATTTTCCTTCCATTTATATTTTTTGGAACAGTTTAAGAAAAATAGGTATAAACTCTTCTTATGTTTGGTGGAATGCTGCTGGGAAGCCATTTGTCTGTTAGGAGATTTTTGTCTGTTAGGAGATTTTTGATTACTGATTCAATTTCTTTGAATTCTGGTTGTGGGTCTGTTTAAATTTTCTATTTCTTCCTGTTTCAGTTTTGGTAGTTTATGTCTCTAGGAATTTGTCCATTTCTTCCAGATTGCCCTATTTGTTAGCATATAATTGCTCGTAATTTTCTCTTATAATTGTTTGTATTTCTGTGGTGTTGGTTGTGATCTTTCCTCTCTTATTCATGATTTTATTTGTTTGGATCCTTTCTCTCTACTTTTTAATAAGTCTAGCTAGGGGTTTATCAATTTTATTAATTCTTTCAAAGAACCAGCTACTAGTTTCATTGATCTGTTCTACTGTTTTTTGTTTGTTTCTATATCATTTATTTCTGCTTTAATCTTTATTATTTCCCATAGTCTGCTGGCTTTAGGCTCCATTTGCTCTTCCTTTTCTAGCTCCTTTAGGCGTAAAGTTGTGTATTTGAGATTTTTCTTGCTTCCTGATGTAGACCTGTTTTACTAGATATTTCCTTCCTATAACTGCTTTTGCTGCATTCCAAGGGTTTTGAACTGCCATGATTTGTTTCATTTTCTTCCTTGTATTTTTTTTCTTCCTTAATTTCCTGGTTTAACCCAATCATTATTTCATAGGATGTCCTTTAACTTCCATGTATTTGTAGTCTTTCCAAATTCTTTCTTGTGGTTGACTTCAAATTTCACAGTGTTGTGGTCAGAAAATATGCATTGTATGATCTAAACCTTTTTTGTATTTGTTGAGGCCTGATTTGTGACCCAGTATGTGATTTATTCTAAAGAATGTACTACGTGCACTCAAAAAATAATGTGTATTCTGCTGCTTTAGGATGAAATGTTCTGAATATATATGTTAAGTCCATCTGGTCCAGAGTGTCATTCAAAGCCATTGTTTTCTAATTGATTTTCTGCTTAGATGATCTGTCCATTGCTCTAAGTGGGGTGTTAAAGTCCCCTACTATCATTGTATTATTATCAATGAGTTTGTTTATGCTTTTTATTGATTTATATATTTTAGTTATTACGAGTTGGGGGCATAAATATTTACAATTATTATATCTGTTGGATAGACTCTTTTATGATACAGTGCCTCCTTTATCATCTCTTTGTTTTAAAATCTAGTTTGTCTGATATAAGTATGGCTACTCCAGCTTTCTTTTAACACTCATTAGCATGATAGATGATTCTCCATTCCCTCACTTTCAATCTGCAGGTATCTTTAGGTCTAAAATGAGTCTCTTGTAGGTAGCATATAGATGGGTCTTGTGGGTTTTTTTTTTTTCATTTTTATTTTTACTTTTTTCCATTCTGATACCCTATGTCTTTTGATTGGAGCATTTAGTCCATTTACATTCAGAGTGATTATTGATAGGTATGAATTTAGTGCCATTGTATTACCTGTAAAGTTGGTGTTTCTTGAGATTTTTTATCTGTTCCCTTCTAGTCTTTGTTGCTTTTAGACTTTCTTTCACATTCAAAAAGCCCCCTTTAATATTTCTTGCAGGGCTGGTTCAGTGGTCACAAACTCCCTTAGTTTTTGTTTGGGAAACTCTCCTTCTATTCTGAATGACAGACTTGCTGGATACGGTATTCTTGGCTGTATATTGTTTGCATTCAGCATGTTGAATATATCATGCCACTCCCTTCTGACTTGGCAAGTTTCTGTGGAGAGGTCTGCTGCAAATCTTCTTTGTCTTCTCTTGTAGGTTGGGGACTTTTATTCCCTTGCTGCTTTTAGGACTCTTATCTCTTAAAATTTTGCAAATTTTACTATAGTGTGTCTTGGTGTTGGCTGGCTTTTATAGATTTTGGTGGGAGTTCTCTGTACCTCCTGGATTTCAATGTCTTTTTCCTTCCTCAGATTAGGTAAGTTTTCAGCTGTAATTGCTAAAATAAACCTTATACCATCTTTCTCCTCTCTTCTTCTTCTGGGACTCCTATGATACAAATGTTATGCTTTATGGAGTTGCTGAGTTCCCTAAGTTTATATTCATGATCCAATATTTTTATTTCCCTCTTCTTTTCAGCTTCATTATTTTCCATAATTTCATCTTGTATATCACTTATTCATCCCTCTGATTCTTCCATCCTTGTGGTCATTACATCTAGTTGGTTTTGCATATATGTTACAGCATTTTTCATTTTGGCCTACTAGTTTTTAGTTATCTCTGCAGTAAGGGACTTCCTAGTGACTTTTATGCTTTTCTCAAGCCCAGCTAGTATCCTTATGACTGTTGTTTTAAATTCTGGTTCGGGTAGGGGTGCCCAGGTGGCTCAGTCAGTTAAGCATCTGACTTTGGCTCAGGTCATGATCTCATGATTCATGGGTTCGAGCCCTGCGTTGAGCTCTGTGCTAACAGCTCAGGGACTGGAGCCTGCTTCAGATTCTGTGTCTTCCTCTCTCTCTCTCTCTCTGCCCCTCCCCCATTTGCACTCTGTCTCTCTCTCTTAAACATTAAAAAAAATTTAAATTCTTGTTCAGGTATATTACTTATATCTGTTTTGATTATTCCCTGGCCATTACTTCTATCTCTTCTTGTTCTCTCTTTTGGGATGAATTCCTCCACCTTGGCATTTTGTCTAGATCTCTGTCTTCTCTGCATTAGGAAAACCTGTTATATTTCCTGCTCCTGAGAGTAATGGCTATATTACTAAGATGTCATATACTTCCCAGGGTATGGTGCTTCAGGAAGTGTTTTGGTGTATGCTGTATGTGCTCTGCTGTTGTGGTTTGGCTGCTCTTTTCCTCAGATCAGTACTCTGTAGAGTTTCTCCTTACCTGCAGTGGAGAGTGTTTGGACATTGTACAGTATGTGGCAAGTTTTAATTAGGTGTGTTTTAGTCTGCTTGTTAAAAAATGTTAGATCCTATTTCCTCTAGAGCTGAAGTTTTGCAGCACTCTATGGTCAGTAGACTTGGTGCTTGCAGAGGGTTTATGCTGGTCTTGTGGGGGAGGAGCCCTCCTCAGCTCTGGCTTTCAGAGCTTGCCCTTAATAAAACAAACAAACAAACAAATACACCTGCAGAGCTCAGGGGGGCAGGGCCTGGTGTAAGTGGCTCAAGCCTCTACTGTGGGCATTGTGCCTCTCTCTCAAGTACATCTGTGCTGATGGAAGGGGTGAAAAATGGCATCCACCTGCTCTAGTCCCTAGAGAGGGTAGTTCACGCCTGCCACTCTTCAGGAAGCCCTCACGGAAGAGTGAACAATCCCTTCTTGTGTCACAGGCTTCCATCAGATCCCTGCCTTCACCCTTGTCTGGGTCCAAACTGTCCACCTTCCCGGTGGCACAGTGCTCCTGTGTTTTACATCAGGTGTGCTGGCTGGCGTTCAAAACTTCAAATTTTAGGGACCTGGAGTGGCAGGGTGCAAACCTACACTGATCCTCTGGGGAAGGATCATGCCATGCTTGGCTGCTTCCAATTTGTCCCAGAAAATCAATTCCAGGACTGAGCAGGGGCTTGGGAGTTTATGGTAAAGTGCAGCCAAAAGCTAGCTTCCTGGTTAGTTGCACTTAGCAGGTGCATTATGCTGATGAATGAGGCAGCTCAATGGTGCCTTCCTGGTCTTTTGTCCCCTTAGGGGCAGTGCCACCTCTCCCAAATGCACTCCAAGAAGGAGAACTGTCTCTCCCGGTGGGACCCAGGATAACCTCAGACCACGCTGTCTGCTCCCGGACCTCTACCCTCCTTCTCCAGGAGCACCACCACATCTACCAGGATCAACCTTGGCGATGGTGTGGACTTCTAAAACTTCAGACTTTGAGCTCTGCTGCTTGTAAAAACTTGTGATAATCAGCCACTCTCATTTCCTCAATGATTTGGGGGAAGTGTTTTTCTTGTGCAGCACCCTGCACCTGTATGCTGCATTCTTCCTTTTTCTTTCTCCTGTCTCTGTGATTAGGGCTCCCTCTCCTCTGCAGCACACTATGATTCTTTTCTCCCCCAAATCACTCTCTGCACTTCCTACCTTCCATGATGCAGCCTCTTTTCTCCCTCCAGTTGTTCAGTTTCTTCTCTCAGTGCTCAGATCAATTTCTTGGTATTCAGAATGATTTGATATTTATCTAGCTGTGTTCAAGGAACAAGGCAATCACAGAGTCCCCCTATTACTACACCATCTTTATTCTCCCCATCTTTTCTTTAGAATTCTATTAATAGCTGCACTTTATTGTCTCCTTCCTCCACCTTCTTGGGCATTCTTTGTTGACCTCATCTTTCTCTTCTTGAGTTGGTGCTTAGATGATTCATTTTCAGTTTTTAAAAAAATTTTATTTTATTGTTGTAAAGAAGCAACATGAGATCTACCCTCTTAACAAAATTTTGAGTATATAATACAATATTGTTGACCATAGGTTACAACACTGTATGGCAGATCTCTACAGCTTATTCATCTTAATTAAAACTTTATGCCCACTGATTAGTAACTTCCTGTATCCTCTTTAGTCCCACTCTTTTGAATCTATGAATTTGACTATTTTAGACACCACATATAAACTGAATCATACAGTATTTGTCTTTCTGTAGCTGGTTTATTTCACTTAGCATAACAGCCCCGAATTGACCAATACCCAATATTTTGCAATATTTTGCATGTTGCAGAATTTTCTTCTTGTTTAAGGTTTAATAACATTCCCTTGCAGGCTTTCTTCATTCATCCATCGACAGAAACTTAAGTTATTTCCATATCTTGGCTATCATGAATAGGGCTTCTATGAACACAGGAGTGCTAATCTGTCTTTGATATCCTGATTTCATTTCTCTTAGATCGGTATCCAGAAGTGGGATTGGTGGATCCCACAGTTCTCTTTTTAATTTTTTGAGGAACTCCTATACTGTTTTTCATAGCCACCATTTTGCATTCTTACCAACTGTGTACAAGGTCCCAATTTCTCCACATTCTTACCAATATTTATTATCTTTTAATTTTTTGATAATCATCATCTCAAACAGGTGTGAGGCAATAAGTAAGTGGTTTTGATTTGCATTTCCATGGTGATTATTGATGTTGAGGATCTTTTCATATATCTGATGGCCACACATATGTCATTGGAAAACTGTCTGTTCAAGTTCTTTGTCCATTTTAAAACTTGATGGTTATTTCTATTAATTGTAAGAGTTCCTTATATATTTTGGGTATTAACTCCTTATTGAGTGTATAGCTTGCAAATATTTCATTCCATTCTATTTTATAGGTTGCCTTTTTTTGATGGCTTCCTTTGCTGTACAGTAACATTTTAGTAACAAAAACCTAGTTTTTGTGTCATATCCAAAAAATCACCAACAAGACCAATCTCAGTGACCTTTTCCCCTATGTTTTTTTTTTTTTTTAATAAGAGTTTTACAGTTCAGGTCTTTAATTTAAATCCTAAATCCTTTTTGAGTTGATTTTTGTGTATGGTATAAGATAAGGAACCAATTATACTCTTTTGCATGTGAGTGTCCAATTTTATAATACCCTTTACTGAAGAGACTATCCTTCCCCTATTGCATATTGTTGGTGCCTTTGTCGAAAATTAGTTGACCATATATATGTGGGTTTATTTCTGGGCTCTCTATTCTGTCCCATTGATCTGTGTTTTTATGCCAATACCGTATTGTTTTGATTGATATAGTTATGTAACATACATAAGAAGGTATAATGCTTCCAACTTTGCACTTCTTGCTTAAAATTGCTTTAACTATTCAGGTTCTTTTATGATTCCATATGAATTTTAGGACTTTTTTTTTCTATTCCTGTAAAACTGCCATTTGAATTTTGATAGGGATGGCACTGAATGTGTAGATCACTCTGTATAGTATGGACATTTTACAATATTAACCCTTTCAATCCATGAACATGAGATGTCTTGCTATTTACTTGTGTCTTCAATTTTCTTCTTAAATGTTTGATAGCTATCATTGTATAGATCTTTCACCTCCTTTGTTTATTCTTAAGAATAAGATGCAATTGTAATTGGTATTGTTTTCTTAATTTCTTTTTCAGATAGTTTGTTGTTAGTGTGTAGAAATGCAACCAATTTTCATTTGTTGATTTTGTATCCTGAAACTTTACTAAGTTCATTCATTAGTTTTAACAGTTTTTGGATGGAGTCTTTAGGGTGTTCTATATATAAGATAATGTATTCTGAAAACAAAACAAGTTTCATTTTTCCTGATATGGATGCCTTTTATTTCTTTCTTTTGCCTAATTGTGCTGCTTAGGACTTCCAGTACTAAGTTGAATAGAATTGATGAGAGTGGGCCTCTTTGTCTTGCTCCTAATCTTAGATGAAAACTTTTGGCTTTTCAGCAGTGAGCATGTTAGTTGTAAGCTTGCTATATAAAACCTTTGTTTCTTTGAGGTATAATCCTTCTATACCTAACTTGTTGAGAGTTTTATCAAAGGTTATTAAATTTTGTCAAATGCTTTCACTGCATCTACTGCAATGATATGATTTTTTTCTCTTCATTGTGGCATATCATGTTTATTTAGAATATGCTAAACTACCTAGACCCAGAAACAAATACAACTTGATCACTGTATGTAATCCTTTTAATATGCTGTTGAATTCTGTTTAGTAGTATTTTGTTGAGAATTTTTGCATATATATTCATCAGGAATATTGGCCTATAATTTACAATGTCCTTATCTGGCTTTGGTATCAGGGTAATGCTGGCCTTGTGAAATGAGTTTGGAAGTGTTCCCTCCTCTTCAATTATTTTGGAAGAATTTGAGAAGGACTGTCATTAAGTCTTTAAATATTTGGTAGAATTCATCAGTGAAGCCATCTGTTACTGGACTTTTCTTTGCTGAAAGATTTTTTTTTTTTTATTACTGATTCATTTGCCTTAACTGTTATTGGTCTGTTCAAATATTCTGTTTCTCCATAATTTGTTCTTGGTAGGCTGTGTGTTTCTAGGGATTTATCCATTCTTCTAAGTTGTCCAATGTTTTGGCATATCATTGTTCCTGTAGTCTCCTATGATCATTTGTATTTTTGTGGCATTACATGTAACATCTCTTTTCTTATTTTGAGTTTTCATTCTTTTTTTCTGTTAGGCTAGCTAAAGGTTTGTCAAATTTATCTTTTCAAAAAACCAACTCATAATTTCATTACCTTTTCTATTATCTCTCTGGTCTCTATTTCGTTTATTTTTGCTCTGATCTTTGTTATTTCTTCCTTCTACTCAATTCAGGGTTAGTGCTTCTTCCTTTCCTATTCCATGTGATGTAAAGTTAGGTTGTTTGAGATCTTTCTGTTTCTTTGATGTAGACATTTATCACTATAAACTTTCCTCTTAGAGCTGATTTTACCACATCTCCATAATTTTAACGTGCTGTGTTTCCATCTTCATTTGTCTCAGATACTTTTAAATTTTTTCTTTAACCCATTAGTTGTTCAGAAGCATGTTGTTTAATCTCCACGTATTTGTGAATTTTACAGTTTTTATCCTGTTACTGATTTCTTGTTTCATGTAACTGTGGTCAGCAAAGATGCATGATGTGATTTCAATCTTTTTGTACAAGACTGGTTATGTGGCCTAATAAATGATTTATCCCAGAGAATGTTCTATGTGTATTCTGCCACTGTTGGATGGAATGTTTTGTATACGTCTGTTTGATGTTTTTTTGTCTAAAGTGTAGTTTAAGTCCAGTATTTTCTTACTGATATTCTGTCTGGATGATCTATCCACTGTTCAAAGAGGGGTATTGAAGTCTCCTATTGTTTCTTCCTTCAGATCGGCTAATGTTTGCTTTATATATTTAGATGCTCCAATATTAGGTGCATATTTTTTTAACATCTTATTGATGAATTGACCACTTTATCATTATGTAATGGCCTTGTCACTTATAGTTTTTGACATAAAGTCTATTTGTTTGATATAATTATCACTGCACCTATTCTCTCAGTTTCCATTTGCAGGAAATATCTTTTACCATCCCTTCACTTTCAGTCTATGATTGGATAATTAGTTCATTTACATTTAAGGTAATTTTTGGTAGGTAAAGTCTTTTGTTAATTCTTCTCTGGGTGTTTTGTAGACCCTTTGTTCTTTTCTTCCTCTCTTGCTCTCCTCTTTTGTTGTTTGGTAATTTTCTGTAGTAGTATGCTTTGATTCCTTTCTTGATCTTTTGTGTATCTACTACTGGTTTTTGCTTTCTGGTTACCATGAGGCTTACATAAAACATTGTAACAGTCCATTTTAAGCTTATAACTTAACTTGGACAGTATATAAAAGCTCTATATGTTTACTCCCTGACCCTACATTTTATGTTTTTGATGTCATAATTTATATCTTTTTAGTGTACTCATTAAAAAATTATTACAGCTGTAGTCATTTTTAATACTTTTGTCTCAACCTTTATACTAGAATTATATGTGATTTATACACCACCATTATATATTAGAGCATTCCAAATTTGACTATATATCCACCTACGCCAGTGAGTTTCATACTTTCATGTTTTCATTTTACTAATTAGCACTTTTTCTTTTTAAAAAAAATTTTTTTTAACGTTTATTTATTTTTGAGACAGAGAGAGACAGAGCATGAACAGGGGAGGGTCAGAGAGAGGGAGACACAGAATCTGAAACAGGCTCCAGGCTCCGAGCTGTCAGCATAGAGCCCGACGCGGGGCTCAAACTCACGGACCGCGAGATCGTGACCTGAGCTGAAGTCGGCCGCCCAACCGACTGAGCCACCCAGGCGCTCCACTAATTAGTACTTTTTCATTTCAGCTGGAACAACTTCTTTTAGCATTTCTTGTAAGGCAAGTCCAGTGGTGATGCTCCTTCAACTTTTGTCTTATCTTTATCTCCTCTTCAATTCTGGGACAATTTTGCCTGGCGAAGTGTTCTTGGCTGGCAGTTTTTCTTTCTTCCCTTCCTTCTCTCCTCCCTCCCCTCCCCTCTCCTCCTTCTTCTCTTCTTCCTTTTCTCCATTCCTTCCTTCCTTCCTTCTTCTTTGAGAACTTAGACTGTATCATTCCACTCCCTTCTAGCTTACAAAGTTTACCCTGAAAAACCTGCAAGTAGTCTTGGGGCAGGGGTTATCTTGTATGTAACATGTTGCTTTTCAATCATTGCTTTCAAAATTTTTTCTCTTGAACTTTTGAAAAATTGATTATGTCTCAGTGCAGGTCTCTTAAAATTATCTTGTTTTGTGTTTTTTAAAGTTTTCTTGATCTGGATGTCTATTTCCCCAGGTTTGGGAAGTGTTCAGCCATTATTTCATTTAATAATCTCTCTGTGCCTTTTTTTCTCTCTTCTCCTTTTGGGACTCTCATATTCTCATAATGTGTTTATTCCTCCACTTGTTGGCATCCTGTAAGTTCCTTAAGCTATCTCTACTCTTTTTCCTCCTCTGACTGGATGATTTCCACTGACCTCTGAGTTTACTGATCCGTTCTTCTGCTTGACCTAGTCTCCTGTTGAACCCGTGTACTGAATTTTTCAGTTCACTTGTATTCTTCAGCTCTATAATTTCTTTCTACTACTTTTTAATATTTTTTCTCTGTTGAAACTCACTTTGTTTATGTATTGGTCTCATGACTTCGGTGAGCATCTTTATGGCCATTATTTGAATTAGATGACAGGTAAATCATTTATCACCACTGGTTTTATCAGTGAGGTGAGTTGGAAGGAAAGGCACAGGAAGTTCCCATAGTAGGTTCAGGATTCCATAAGACTACTAACTGTGTGCTCCATCAGTTCCCTGATGAAGGATAATTAGAATCCTGGCCCCTGGGCAGCAGCTGGGAAATTATGTAACCAAATCCCTTCCAGAGAGAAATTGAGAGTCTTGTGTTTTTGTCTGCTTCTTCTGTACTGATGGTAGGGGGATGGTGGTAGGAAGTGCTTACACATCTATTAAAAATTGCCTCTTTGTTTTTGGTGATAAAGGAGGACTTGTGAATTCCAAGCCCTTCTGGATCTCTGAGCTAGGTGATTTGGGAGCCAGTCCCTTAAGAGGCAGTCATGACAGGTGGGATGCTACATGTGTGGACAAGCTCTTTCCAGGGAGAAGGTGGACACTTGTTTTCATCACTGGAGTGAGGGGAAAGAAAAGTATTGAAGTACCCATAATCCCTTTCAGGCCCCTAGAGAAGTCCAGTCAACTTCCAGATGAAGGTTGATTAGAAACTCAACCTTGGGTGGGGGGAGAGGGAGAAGACACTGGACCCTCAGACAGCAGCTATAAAAATGTGCAGTCAAATCCCTTCAATGGGGAAACTGGTAGCTTTGTCTTTTTGTCTGTTCTCTCTGTGTTGAGCCCACTGGTATAGTCACGGTAAGTGCTCACACTTCTGTTTAAAACCTCCTCTTTGTTTAATATGGTCCCGAGGGACTCATGAATGTTGAGCTCCAATGGCTTTCACAGGTAGGTGATTTGGGAGCCAATTCCTTGTGTAGCAACAATAAATTTGGGGAGCTAGACATGTGATCCAAACCCTTTGCTCCCCAGGGAAAAGCTGGCAGTTGGGGTTCCCTTCTTATTGCAAATTGCTAAGCCAGGAGTTTATGGGATGAATGTGTCTCAACCTTTCCTACTCCTTTCAATGTGTGTATTTTCTCAGTCACTTACTGTGTAGGAGTCACTCAACTAGTTTATTTCTCTCCAAGGGAATTGATTTGTGTGTAGCTGTTTATTCAGTGAATCTGTGGGAGGAAGCAAAGTAAGGAATCTACTATTCTGCCATCATGCTGACATCCTTTGTATTTTGTTTTCTTTACTTTTACATTAGTTCTAGGAAAATACTAAACACCAGTAGTAATAGCAGACATCTTTATCTTGTTGGGACTTTGACAATAGTGAAGCATATATCTAGTCATCAAAAACAAAAGAAATTAAAGTGATTCCTGTCAAGGCTTTCTTTTTTTGTTTCAGGACACAGTCATCCATCCTCCACAAGCCCCCACAGTTAGCTGCAAAGAAAACAGTAGGAAAACATGATGTTGGCCACCGGGTGAAAAGCTACCAACCCCTAAATCAAATATAAAGAGAGGTGTGGAAGATTCTAAGTCTAAGGCACCTATTGGGAAATTATGTAACACATAAGCTGACGGCAAGGAGTTGGGTACAGTTCTAGAAATAATGAGATTATCCATTATAAGTTCATTCAAGGAACTTCTATTTATTTTTATTTAATAAATAAGAAAACCAGGACTTATTAATATTTAATATCAAATTGATGTTAGAATCCTCACTCAGATCATATAAAGGCAGGTCATATGTCCTAAATGCGATGTGAAGCCTTGCTGGAAAAGTGGAAAGTACCACAAATGAGAGTGTTTCACAGAGGTGCTCTTCAACTATTTACCTTTACCATACTGCAATTCATTCGAGTTATAGTTAACTAAATGAACAGGTGTTATTCCTCAGAAAATGGATTCACTTTAAAATATTTCTACAAAGAAACAACATATTTAAGAGAACGCTAATAATGCAAATAATTAATGTGTAAGAGATAAGAAAGAAAGTGAAAAATGATTGCTATCTAGCACTCAATTACCTAGAATTTTGTCTATCCTGCAACTATTGGACTGCTATAATGGAGAAAGCACTCTAAGTTTATGGTACCATTTCAATGGAAAGCTTAGGAAAATCCATTATGATAGCCTATTATAAAATGTTAAAGGGATTAAAAGATTACTTTTAAATGGTAGATAAAGTTTTCAGATTTTCTTAGGAAGTTGGGTCTCACAGTGGATAATATTGAGAAGATAAATTAACACTAAGAAAATGTCATTATTACTCAAATGATAGTGATACTCATTTTCAACTGCATCTAACTTAATCCTCTTGGTATTTTAGATTTGACACAGTCTATCCAGGCTAATAGAATTTATAATACAGATTACAAAACACTTACTCTTTTCAAACCAGATTCTCATTATCTCTATTACCTTTTCTCCAACACTTTGCTGGTTTTCAAAATTACTACCACATACAGAAGATGCAAATGAAGGGGGGAAAACAATGTAGTCTGGAAACTTCTAAAGTCTTTGGCGGGGGGGGGGGGGGTGTCCCTATAAAATCATGTCTAAGTAGTTCACACTACAGATTATAAAGATATTGATAAATGCAAAGCTACACTAAGCATTAACACTTGCTTTACATGACTTGTTTTTAATTTTTGATTTCATAATATAGCTAACATTGAACTACAGAATTCAGAAGAAAATTTGGAAGTTAAATTTGAAAATAAAAAACAGAAACACTTACCCAAAATTATACACCCTTAAGTTCAGGCTGTACATTATTAGTTCTTTCATTCAAGGTAATAGTTCATGAACGGTCACAGACACTCAATTTTCAGTCAGAGAGCTCTACCACTTTTTCCTAGACAAATGAGTAAACCATTCTAAATCTCTGGTCCCGCATCTGGAGATTACAAAAGTACTACCCATTACCCTATACTGAGCTCCCGGTACCATGTACTACAGTCTTTTGATACTCAATAGATATTTGTTGAATAAATGACTGACTTTAAACATTAATTCAAATTAATTGAACTCATTTCAATTCAATTCAATTCAAAAACTCATGAATTGAGTTTTTACTAAATGTCAGGCATGGATTTCAGGACTATGAGCAAAAGATGAACAAAAACCAATGTCTCTTCTTGAGTTCAGACAGAGACACAGATAAAACCAAGTTCCATAAAATACTGGATAAATGTAACATGGGTGATACATGTTATAATAAATGAACAAAACCCTATGAGAACACAAATGAGGAAATGATTCTGCATGAAACAGCTGACCTTTGGGCTGAGCCTGAGAGGATATAGGAGTTCATCATGGAGAAGAGGGGAAAGAATATATAAGAAGAACTGCAAGCAAATGCATGAAGGTGCAAAAGTACAAAGCATGTACAGAAATACTGAGCTGCCAGGCACGGCTAGAATACTTCTTAAGGGAAACAGAGTGGCAGCAAGTGAGGCTGAAGAAAACATCTAAGAGCAAGAGTGTAAAGGGCCTTATTTACCATGTTATGTTAATAGAAGTTATTCTGGAGGCAGAGAGGAGCCATTGTTTAGAAGCAAGAGCATCACAAAAGTCAGACAACTTACTTCAGAATTTCTACGGTACACATTTTTCACATTTTCCTATCTCGAAAATCACCATGTGTCTTCCAATTAACGGCCTCCTAAAGTCATGAAGAAATGTCCTTGTCTGCACATAAAAGTTAAAGTATAAACTCACCTAAAAGTGTAGAGACATGGTTGTTTCCTCATGGTATGACTAGACAAATACCACCACTAAATATATATAAATTCAATATTAATTCAAGAATGAGTCCTAGTTTCTTTTAAGTTCATTTATTTTGAGAAAGAGAGACAGAGGCAGATAGAGACAGTGAGCAGGGGAGGGGCAGAGAGAGAGGGAGAGAGAATCCCAAGCAGGCTCCAAGTTGTCAGCAGTGTGGAGCCCAAAGCAGGGCTCAAAATCATAAACTGCAGGATCATGACCTGAGCTGAAGTGAATAGTCGGACACTCAACCGACTGAGCCACCCAGGCACCCCAAGTCCTGGTTTTTGATCAAAAACCTTCATTGGCACATTCAGATAAAAGCAGAATAACACCAGAATCCAAACTTGGAGACACTGTATTGTGATTTGAAAGAAAACCTCTCAGATAACAGTGAAGCACTCTTAAATTGTCTCACCAATGCTTTTGATGGCACAGAAGATGTGTGAAAACACCAACATCAAAATGAAAAGTTATTTAGGAAAAGTACTCATATACAAAGAAGTTTTAGGAATTCCTTAATCAATTTATTTCATTTATATTCTTTTTTATGTCTATTCAAAAGTGAGATGTGATAAAAATATGTCTAAATATCTCCAAAATAATTTTTTAATTATGAAATAAAAATCCTACATATTAAGAAAGCATTGTGTTGTAGCTTAATTAGGCAGTTTTTCTTCTTTGTTAGTATATGAAATAATAGCACTTACTATTTCAATGTTATTTTACATTCATTTTGTTATAGAAATGTAGCTCTGAGAGCTGTATTTGATGTAGGATCAAAAAGCAAAGAAATCAGATGCAGGCCAACTGGCTAGTAAGAAAGCTACTACAAAGTACACAGAAAACATGACAAGGACCTCATTAGGACAGTATGATGTTGTATAAGGTAAGATGGAATAGAAGAACCTTTCTGGAAGAATAATAGGAACTGATCGTTGTTTTAGTCTGTTTAAGGTGCTGTAACACAATACATGGAATGGGTGGCTTATAAACAACAGAAATCTCTTCCTCACAGTTCTGAAGTCTAAAATCAAGGCACTGGCAGATTTGGTTTCTGATGAGAACCTTCTTCCTGGCTGTCTTTTAAATGTAACTTCACATGGCAGAAGTGACAAAGGAGCTCCCTGGGGTCTCTTTTATAAGGGTACTAATCCCATTCATGAAGGCTCTGCCCTCATGACTTAGTCACCTCCCATAAGCTCTATCCTCTAATACCATCGTATTGGGGTTAAGCTCAATATGAATTAGGATATTCAATCTGTAGCATTTGATCCTTGGCCCCCAAAATTCATGTCTCTCTTAAATGAAAAATACATTTATTTCATCTCAACAACCCCTGAAAGTCTTAACTTGTTCCAACATCAACTCAAAGTCTGAGTCCAAAGTCTCATCTAAAAATCATCTAAACCAGATATGGGTGAGACTGAAGGCAGGCTTCATCCTGAGCCAATTCCTTCCCAGCTGTGAACCTGTGAAATCAAACACGTTATGTGCTTCCAAAATACAATGATAGGACAACATAAGATAGACATTCCGAGTTCCAAAAGGGAGAAAGAAGAAAGAAAGTAATGACAGGTCCTGATCAAGTCTAAAACCTAAGGCTGGAGCAGAATCTTCTTTGTGTTTGTCCAAGCTGTGGTCCTGCTTCCCAGACCCTCTGGGGTCCCACTCCCACAGTTTTGCCAGATAGGGGCTGGGTCCCAAAGACTATCGATGGCTTTCCCCCCATGCCTCTGGGCAGCCCCCAACCCTATGACTGCTTGGAACAGACCACACCATAGCTCTCAAAGGTTAAAGTCACATGCCTTTCCTGGGCTGGAATCGCCTGCAGGTGGTCATGAGGGCAACCCCAGCCCCACAGCTCCACTGGAGCCTCTGCAGAGATTCTCTGCCTGGGTCATGCATCAGGAAATCTAGGTGGAAATGGCCTTGATCTCATAGCTTGTGCACTCTGCCCTGGCAGAGATGGTGCCACAGGACAGCACCACATGGATGAAGCAAAATCTGCTGCCTGTGCCTTCTGGTGGGGTAACTACTGGGGCCTCCCACCATAAAGATTCACCAGAAATGCACCTGGGGCAATCACGGGGCTTGGTACAAATGCAGGGAGTGGAAATTCTCGAGGCAAGGCAAAACACAGTCCCACAAGTGCCCTCAGCCCCTCCTTTGAAATCATTCAGCCTCCCAGACCTTTATGCTCTGGCTCTGTAATGGGGGTGGCAGAGCAGGATGGTCACTAAATTGCCTTCTTCCATTGTCTTGAACAATAGCTCCTAAATTCAGTTTTGATGGCTCATTTCCTTATCAGATGGTTGTTTGGCCACATTCTTTGTATTCTCTCCCAAACAGTTCCCCCACTCTTTTTAATATGGACAGGCTTAGAATTTTCCAAATCTTTTAAGTTCCTCCTCCTTTTTGATGAACAAGTCTGTCTTTTCTTTCTTCTTGCATTTTACTATAATAAAGTAAAGCTAAACTGCAATTTCAATACTTTGCTTAGATATTTCTTCAGCCAAATATCCAGCCAAATATTTTCTTTGTATCTCTCTTTTCTTTCTGGGTTATCAACAGAATCATTCTTAACAGGCTGTTCATTGTAAGGTAGGCTTTTGCTAGTACAAACCTCAAAATTCTTCCAGCCTCTCTAATCATGTAATCTAATCTAATCTAATCTAATCTAATCTAATCTAATCTTAGTTGCAAACCCACTTTCACATGTTTAGAGCAGCACCCCATCTGGGCTGCTATAACAAAAGTACCATAGATTGGGTGACTTATAGATAACATACATTTATTTCTCATAATTCTGAAGGCTGGGAAGTCCAAGATCAAGGTGCTGGCAGATTCACTGTCTGGTGAAAGCCCTTTTCCTTGTTCATAGATGGCTGCTTTTTTGCATAACCTCATATGGCAAAAAGGACAAGGTATCTCTCAGGGTCTCTGTTAAAAGGGCATTGATTCCATTTATGAGGGCAGAGCCCTCATGACTTACTCACATCTCAAAGGCTCCACCTCCTAACACCATCACATTTTGGGGGGACACAAATATTCAGTCTATAGCAATAATCAAATATATGTTGGTTTCGGAAGTGGAAGTCCTAATGATAAGAAAGGGAGGATAGTGGCAGATCAATCTGCGATTTCTGTTTGGGGCAAATGAACAGTGGAGTTAATAACTGAATAGGTTTAATAACCAAATAGTTTAGGGGCGCCTGGGTGGCGCAGTCGGTTAAGTGTCCGACTTCAGCCAGGTCACGATCTCGCGGTCCGGGAGTTCGAGCCCCGCGTCGGGCTCTGGGCTGATGGCTCAGAGCCTGGAGCCTGTTTCCGATTCTGTGTCTCCCTCTCTCTCTGCCCTTCCCCTGTTCATGCTCCGTCTCTCTCTGTCCCAAAAATAAATAAACGTTGAAAAAAAAAATAACCAAATAGTTTAAAATTCAAATAGTTTTTAAAAAAGAGACCATAAATACGGAGCAAGCTTGAGCTTTGGGGGATAACAATAATACAATCTTTTTGATCTTGAGTTTAAGATGCCTATGGGTCTGCTAGATAGACAATTTAAAGTTATGGGTCTGTTCCTTAGAGAAAAGTTCTAGAGCCACACAACAGAAAGTCAGAGTATCAACTAGTTGCCAGAAATCCTAGGCATCTACTTCAATAACTGACCATCTGGTTTTTATTATGTTCTTTTAAAAGAGACAAGAGGTTTTCTAATCACCTAGTCATAAGGCTTGTTCTTAAACTTAAAGGCTCCTCTAACCACTACTGATTCGCTTACTAGTTCTTTCCCCTCATAGTCCCTAAATGTAGGCCTTTCTCAAAGTTCTGTCTTCAAACTTATCTTTCTATTCTCATCTTTGGGAATTCACTCAAATAGCTTTGACACTCTTTCCTATGCAAATAGCTGCCAAATCTCCACCTCAAGTCTCAACTTCACACCTACATTCCAAGTAATTTTCACACTGTCACCTGGATGCTGCTCAGGCACCCTGTAACTTGGGCCAAATTGAGTTTTCTTTTCCTTCAGAAGTTTCTCTTCCCCATTTTTGCTATTTCACTCACGCAGGGTCATCTTTGAAACTGCCTACCTCCTCACCCCCTCCATTTAAATAGTTGTCATTCTTTGGGGTGCCTGGGTGGCTCAGTCGGTTAAGCGTCCAACTCTTGATTTCAGCTTGGGTCACGATCTCATGGTTCCTGAGATCAAGCGCCGCGTGGGGCTATTTGCCATGCATTGAGCCTACTTAGGATTCTCTCTCTTCTTTTTGCCCCTCCCCTGTGCATGTATGCTCGCTCTCTCTCTCTCTCTCTCAAAATAAATAAACTTTAAAAATGGCTGTCAATGGGGCGCCTGGGTGGCTCAGTCAGTTGAGCGTCCAACTTCAGCTCAGGTCACGATCTCGCGGTCCATGAGTTCGAGCCCCACGTCGGGCTCTGGGCTGATGGCTCAGAGCCTGGAGTCGGGCTCTGGGCTGATGGCTCAGAGCCTGGAGCCTGCTTCCGATTCTGTGTCTCCCTCTCTCTCTGTTCCTCCCCCGTTCATGCTGTGTCTCTCTCTCTGTCTCAAAAATAAATAAACGTTAAAAAAAAAATTTAAAATAAAAAAAAAAATGGCTGTCATTTTATTATAACTTAAAAAAAATTTTCTGTGTGTTCCCACCTTTTCAATGCTACTAACCTACAAAC
Organism: Herpailurus yagouaroundi; assembly: GCF_014898765.1. Lineage (NCBI taxonomy): Eukaryota > Metazoa > Chordata > Mammalia > Carnivora > Felidae > Herpailurus > Herpailurus yagouaroundi. The sequence continues at coordinate 14,417,907 of NW_024412400.1, forward strand.
CCACTCAGTTCATTGGCACACTCAGCTAGTCTACTAACCAGCTAGTCTACTTTCTCTCCCCAAATTTGTTCTTTCAACTCATTGATAATAGGTTAATCTTAGAAACTCTTAAAAATTGGTCCTTTTGCGCGCACACACACACACACACAGTGTTCTATTGATAACATTACTGGAAATAAGATCCCCATTTTATATTTGAAATCTCCACAATATAACTTTATATTTTAGTGATTAGGAGTTTGGGTTTATTACCAGTCAGGCCTAGATTAAGATCCAAGAACATCAACTTAATAGTTGTATAACTTTGGGCAAATCATTTAATATCTTCTCATTTAAAAAGTGGGAATAATACTAGTACCTACCTCATGGCATGTTCTTAAAGTTCAATAAAATAATGCATATCTAGTAGGTAGCAAAAAGCAGAGCTCACAGTACATGCTCATTAAATGAGGGCTAGTATTACTTTCTTCTATAAGTCTTTCAAACTACATCCACTCTTACATTATTTGATATTTTCCAAACATACCCAGTGGGTCTGTCTCTATACTTTTGCTCATGTTATCCTCCTTACTCTATCTTAACTTGTAAATTGCTGACTTTCAAGATCCACTTCAAATACCAGCTCTTTCAAGAAGTCTTTCTGATATCCCCAACCAGCTGCAATTTCTCCCTGTTTGCTTTCATGTTCTTTTAACTTCTGATATTTACAGCATTCTAGTTCATATTACAGTGTTATTGCATATTTCCCATCATTAGACTGTGAGCTCTCTGAGGACAGACACATTATTTTTATATCTCCAGCAGTGCAGTTGATGATGGAAACATTGTTTTCTGATCCCCAAATGCCTAAATAATAATTTACTTGCAGGCATTTTTCATATCATTTCCCTAATTTTGCTCAATTTCTTCTATATTTCTGTGGGGCATCTAGCTAACAGAGGGAAAAGAGATCAGTGAGTAATATTTTATTTGTAACAATACATTATAATGCATTACTAGTTAAATTACATTTCTTAAAAGAGACCACTAAAATCTGTAAAACCCCACTAAACAGTTTTAAACAACTTTATGAAGTATAATTACTATTATGGATATTTGTGGCATTAAAGTAAAATTTATAAGCTAAAGAAAATTAGAAAACTGCACATGGATTTGACATACATTCTCCAAAGATTTCTGTATTCCATGAATGTTACTTTAGAATGTTGTAGAGTTGGAAAAAATTACAAAATAAGATCATCTGTTCCTGAACTGAAATATTACACAGTCCATTGTTCAACACAACAAAGGTCTTTAAGATGGACTATAGCCAATATGAATCCTTGGGAAGCATCCATTTTTATTACGATGTATATGTATCTTGTGACTGATGAATCCCAGATGGTAAAATTACAACATATCCAAGGAGTTCCGAACAATATGAGAATTTAATGAGACAGTGTGAAAAAATACATACAGAATAGGAATGAAGATAAATGACTGCTTGTAATAGAAATTGTTTTTATTGTTTGTATGTGAATGAGAAAAATAATGATTGTTCTTCCAAACAACAACAACAAAAAAGAGTTGTCATTATCTTTTGTTCTCCGACACTGCTGTTACAGGAAGTGTTTCCATTTTTAACCACAGGCTATTCCAGATGATGCAACTCTTTTGGGTTTGAGAAAAGTAATAGTATCTGTATCAAGGTCTTTAGGCTTCAGGCACTTTAGCATCATAACTTCAATTTTCATCATTTCTATTTTCTAGATAATATGTCACTGTAACCACTGATCATAAGACTGTAATAATGAACCTATTTCCAAAGAGAATTTGAATAATTTTAATATTATGGATTATAATCTCATCATATTCAAGAGACAAAGAAAAAGATCAGGACTTGGTGTAAAAAATGTAGTTTCTAATCTTGGTTTTGTAACTTTCTAGCTCTGCAATTTCCAGAGGGCCTCAGCGTTCTTATCTGTAATGTAAGGAAAATAAAGCTAGATGATCTCTAAAAAGTTCTGCATTAATGTTTCTTGATTTCTGCATTCTGGCTGCTCTTCCTCAAAAATCCTCTACTCCCCCTGCTGGATTATCAGCTCCTGTGCTTTGTCCTTTTTAGCCATGTATCAGAGTCCAAATTTCATTAGCCACCGGTTCATCGCATCTGCGCTATTAAGTCTCATCAGTTCTGAAAACTTGCTAAACCTTATTTGCTTTGTCTGTGCTGGTTTTCACTGTTTATTCTGTCTTCAGTTCATACATAATCTCCCTTTACCTGGCAAGCATATTAGACTAAAAGGTACATGTCTTGCCAATCATTAACATCTAGCACTTTTCATCACCTTTGATCCCCATCCAGAGTCTTCAGTCTGATACCTTCTATCGTCTCTCATGAAAGATGCTTTTATCACTACCTTCAAGACAATTAAATGAAGCAGATATGAATTCCCTTGGGCAAATGTTGATAGAGTTTTTCACTGTCCTTTCCACCTAACCAGCTTAATATGATATCAGCTCTGAAGTCAGAAAGTCTAAGAGGAGTTCAGAATCTACCAATTACTGGTGATAGAACTTTGGGAAAATCATTTAACCTCTCACAATTTTATCTCCAAAATTATTATTTCATAAAGAGGTTGTAAAGACGAATTAAAAAAATAAATGTATGTAATAGAGAACAAATAGAGTAACAAATAAAACGCTTTTGTATTAGGAACGGTCAAGTTTGGAAGTTCCCCCAACATTCCCAGAGTTGGAATATTGTTTTGTATTTTTTCCCAAGGAAGATTCCATGAAGAAAAAGAAAAACCAAAATACAGAAGAGGGAGATGAGGTCTATATTAAAAAAAAAAAGAAGAAGAAAAAAGAAATAGGGGCTCTATTAGAATGAATGCTAGGTGGCCTATCAATTCAGCAACATAAATCTACAATTTTAAAATGGTAAAGAGGGGCACCTGCATGGCTCAGTTGGTTAAGTGTCTGACTTCAGCTCAGGTCATGATCTCATGGTTCATGAGTTCGAGCCCTGCGTCAGACTCTGTGCTGACAGCTCAGAGCCTGGAGCCTGCTTCAGATTCTGTGTCTCCCTCTATCTCTGCCCCTCTCCCACTCGTACTCTTTCTTTCACAAATACATACATTAAAAAAAATTTTTTTTAATAAAATAAAAAAATAAAATGGCAAAGAATCACTGGAAATTGTCATACACTACTGACAAAAGTATAAATTGGTAGAAACTTTGGGAGGTAGATTTTGCAATATGTACCAAGGGCCTTTAAAATGTACCCATATAGCTGGGCGCCATATAGTGGCTCAGTCGGTTGAACATAGGACTTCGGCTTAGGTCATGATCTTGCCATTTGTGAGTCTGAGCCCCATATCAGGCTCTGTGCCAACAGATCAGAACCTGGAGTCTGCTTTGGATTCTGTGTTTCCCCCTCTCTCTGCCCCTCCCCTGTTTGCGCTCTGTCTCTCCATCCCTCTCAAAGATAAACATTAAAAATTTTTTTTAATGTTTTTTAATGTTTATTCATTTTTGAGAGAAAGAGCATGAGCAGGGGAGGGGCAGAGAGAGAGAGGGAGACACAGAATCTGAAGCAGGCTCCAGGCTCCAAGCTGTCAGCACAGAGCCGGACGCGGGGCTCCAACTCACGAACTGTGAGATCATGACCTGAGCCGAAGTAGGGCGCTTAACCGACTGAGCCACCCAGGCACCCCAACATTAAAAATTTTTTTAAATGTACCCATATAGTAAAAGTATTTCATCAAAGCTAAGTTGCTGACTTTGATAACTACATCATGGTCATGTAATAATAAAAATAATTTGTTTTTGGAAATGCACACTGAACTATCAAGTGATAGAGAGGGATCATGTTTGCAACTTACTCTTTGAAATGCTGTATGCTGTATTCTTTGCTGTGTATGGTCAACCCCTCTGGCACCAGCAAGCTGCACCAAGAATGCAAGCTGCCATCCCTACTGCCATCTGTGAGCTGGGGAATGGGAGACAGTAGGTGGGTCTGATGATTAGCTTTACGTATCAACTTGTCTGGGTCAGGGTACCCAGCTGTTTGGTCAAATGTTATTCTGGATGTTTCTATGAAGATGTTTTTTGGATGAGATTAACATCAAACTGATGGTCGAATTAAGCTGATTACTCTCCATAATGCAGGTGGGCTTCATCTAATCAGTTGAAGGCCCTAGTAAAACAAAAACGAACTTCCCCTAAGCAAGAAGGAATTTTTCCAGCAGACTCTGGACTTGAAATGCAACTCTTCTCTAAGTCTCCAGCTTTCTGGCCTACCCCATCAGATTTTGGACTCACAAGAATCCACATCACATGAGCCAGCTCCTTAAAATAATGATTTCTCTCTATATAAATATATCCTGTTGGTTCTACTTCTCTAGAGAACCCTGATAATACAGTGGGTAATTAAAAATGTCACATAGTTCACTTATTGAAATTTAGTAGCTTCTGTCTTTATTAAGCACTCTTCTAGGTATTGTTCACTTTTTATTAGATTGCAAAATTAGATTCCAGATTTCCAAAGATGCTAATTCTAACAGTTATTTGTCGGTTTAAACATTGCTTTAGTGGAGGGACATATTTTTTAGAGTTCCTTATTTTACCATTTTTAGGAATATCACTACAACTTACTCTTAAATAATCCAATATGTATTTTCAAGCATATATTTGATATATCTACCAAATATATATATATATATGAAATATTTGATATGGAAAAGCTGAATATAAAATAAACCAAAATTCTTTTTTCTTCATAAAACTTTTCTGTAAGTCTGAAATTATATCAAAATACAGCAATTTTTAGAATGTAGTAGCTACCTCGGACACTGGTTCAAGAAGGAAGACTGAATATATGCCAAGCCTTTTCATCCGATCCCAAGTGGCAAAAAATTTCAGAAGAGTATACTGTGCCATATTTCTTAAAATATAATAATAAAGAAAAGCAGTATTTATCTTCAGTCTTCAGACACTATGAGGAATCCTTTCATGAAAAAAAAAAAAAAAAAAAAAGTAGAGAAGGAACCCACAGCCCAAAACATGCACAGAAGAAAATGCCTATAAAGGTGGAAGTTGGTCCAGGGATGTGCTAAGCCTACAACTGTCAGATGATGACTACAGGAGGGATCTGGACAACCAAGAGTGACTGGTTGGAGTACTTAAGTGGAGCATTACAGCATCATCTTTCTTTGGGCCAGGCAGCAAGCAACAGAGATGTCTGTTGTCACGTAGAGCAGAAATAGCTGGTGCTGGGGGGAAAGAGGTAAAATGGGAACTTAAGGAGGCTAGCAACCTCAATAAGAATGGAGAACTGTTACTACCCAGAAGCAGCTACTGAACCACTCCATCCAGAGGTTTTGTCCCTTCACTCCTCTTTCCATATACGGAGAAAAGCTAAAGTAAACAGAGACTTCATAAACAACCTTAAATACATAGTTAAGCACCCAATCACAATAATCAAAAAGAGCCAATAATGAAAGAGCAGAAACAAGCCCAACAAAAGGAAGAACTCATTACCCATAAAATATAAGCTTAATAATGTAAAAAGGATAGTATTTTAAAATACCTAGTAACTTCACAAAGATATAAAAGGATATGCATTTTTAATAAAAATAACAGAGGGGTGCCTGGTTGGCTCAGTCAGTTGAGCATCTGACTTTTGATTTCAGCTCAGGTCATGATCTCATGGTTCGTGGGTTTGAGTCCCACATCAGGCTCCACACTGACAGTGTGGAGCCTCCTTGGTATTCTCTCTCCCTGCCACTCCCCTGTGCACACATGTGTGTGCACTCTCCCTCCCTCTCTCTCTCAAAAGGAATAAACTTAAGAAGAAATAACAGAATATCATAGAAATTTAAAATTTGACCACTGAAATTTAAAAAAATCAACCAATATGCTGACTGTCAAGACGGTTAAAAAAAATCAGTGAGCTACAAGACTGAACTAAGGGTTTTTCACAGAATGCAACCCAAACTTAAAAAAAATGATGTATAAGGAAACAAGCAAGAAAAAAACACAAATAATAAAGAACCAATAGAATTGATCAATATAAACTTCCACAAAAAAAAAATACCATAGACTAAGGTGGCTTAAATAACAGTCTTAAACAACAGAGAACAAATTTATTTCTCACAGTTTTGCAGACTGGAAGTCTTTGGTTTGTAGATGGCTTCCTCTTACTATGTCCTTTCTCTTGGGTAGCCTTTCCTCAGTGTATGTGCAAAGAGAGAGAGAGAGGATGGGCTTTGTGGTGTCTTTTCTTACATGGATATTAATTCTATTAGATCAGGTCCCCATCTTTAGGAACTCACCTAATCCTTATGACTTCCTTAGAGGCCCCATCTTTAAATACAGCTACAATGGGAATTAGGGCTTGAACATAATGAATTTGGGGGACAAACTTTAGCTGATATCAATAAAACAAAAGCTGGTTCCTTAAAAAGAGAAATTCAGGGGCACCTGGGTAGCTCCGTTGGTTAAGCATCCAACTTCAGTTCAGGTCATGATCTCGTGGTTCATGGGTTTGAGCCCTGCGTTGGGCTCCGTGCTGACAACTCAGAGCCTGGAGCCTACTTCGGATTCTGTGTTTCCCTCTCTCTCTGCCCCTCCCCTGCTCATGCTCTTTCTTTCTCAAAAATGAATAAACATTGAAAAAAAAAGAACAAAAAGAAAATTCAGAAATAAACTATATTATAAATATAAATAGAGCATTAGAAAAATTTAAAAGCTCCTAGAAGATACCTTGCATATTTTTAACTCAAAAGGAAATTTAAAAAGACAGATAAGGAGAACATAAGAAAAGAAAAAAAACTATGGCAATTTCATTTAGGAAAGATCTTAAAAATCTGAGCTAAAGCAGATCAGATTTGTAAAGTAAAGTGTATCTATTAGAATATTAAGGGAAAAAAGTGATCTTGGCCAAATAGGCAATGAAAAGTAAAAGTTAATTAGTTATAAGACTGGTCCTCTGCAAGATGGCCTGCCAAAAATGTGGCATCTGACAAAGCTCCACAGAAACAGGCTATGGCCAGAGCCTGATGTAATCAATACTGGTCGACCATAATGTTTCGACCCCGCTGCCACCTCCAAGCATTTCTCATGTCAGAGAAGGAGCTGATGTTAACCCAATTAATCATGTATACTGATATGGCCTACTAGCATGGCAAATCTTGCTAACTTGAAGCATCTTGTGTCTATAACCAAAGGTCTTAGATTTCAGCTGGGCTGGGACTTCTCATCAACCCTGAATGCCATGCTGTCAGGACAGTGCTGAAATCAAAGTTGTACCACATCATATTACTACTGTATTCTGGTCCTTGATCATGCCAAGGGAGGAGCTGGTGTTTCTCCAATTACTCACTGAAAGTTTCATAGTTCATTGGTCAAGGTCTGTCCAATGGAATTTGTCACATGGCCCAAATAGACTGCTGCTATGCTCTATTTCAGAGTGGAATAAGGCAATGGTGACTCACCACTGAGGTACTGACACCTATACCTTGAAGCTTTCCCTTGCAAATACTGCCCCAGCAGGTTTGATATGTATGCTGTTTGGCCACTTGCAATAGTTTGCAATGACACGTCACATTAGAGATTACAGAAGGAAAACCATATAATAATCGTGTATTTACATGTGAGAAATTCAACATTCATTCGTAATTTTTACAACTAAAGTTAAATCTCAACCTAGCACCATTTATAAAAATTAATTCCAGAATGACTAAACACTAATGTAAAAAAGTGTAAAATAACATATATAATGTAGAAGTACCAATGTGTTTGCACGTATGACATAAAAGTCATAAAAGACTAATAAACTTGAACACACTGAGATTAAATCTTCTGTGGAACTAAAATTCAAAAAAATAAAATAAAACCATAAAAAAGTTGAAAGGCAAAAAAGAGACAAGGAAGAAATATTTTCAAAACATAGACATACGGACTGATTCAGAATGCATATTGTAAGGAGGGAATATACTTAGTAGAAGAACTTTAGGAAAGCAGGAAAGCCTCAAGGTTACTTTTCTGTGTATACTCTTTTTTGAATTTTGTAAAATACTAAATTTATTAACTATCCTAGTACAAGCCTGTACTGAACAACTTAAAAAGTACAAAACAGATTTGTGATTTCTAATATATTAATTCAAAGTATATGACTACATATAGTACATTCTATGAGCAAAGAGAGGTAAAAGGGAAAAAAGAAGACTGGTTGTGTCTAGTAATAAATATAGTAATAATCTATATTATGGTATATCCTATACACCGGTACCAGCCAAAATGCACAAAATAAAATTCAGATATGACTCAGGAGAGATGATAACGGGTAAGACCTCATAATATATCTCAAAGGCTATGGGAGAATCCATCCAACTCACTATGTAGTTTGTGTCTAGGATGGGACGTACTGTGTAGGCTTGTGCAAAAGAAAGAAGAACAGAACTTTACTTTTAGATTAATAATTATAAAATTATAGGATACCCATAAAAGTGGCTCACTGCTACTGTTATTTATACTATCCAATTTTTAAAATCCAATGTTAAGGAATGACATTGAATCACATTTTTACAAGGTAGGCAAAATGTTCTTCCCTCATTATGAAAAGTGTGAATTGGTGGGTCCCCCACCCCCCACCTGAACTTTTAGAAAAGCAGCAATGAGAGCACTTTGGCTTGGGCTCAACTAAGAAAAGCTTTTAATGGTGATTTCAGAATTAAAGAGCTCCACATTCAGGATTCATTAATCACATAACATCTCATTGTATACAAAGCCTGACTAAAATAAGACACCCAAAAAACCAATCCATTCAGCATTAATACACACGTATTTTCTTCTAGAAATTTTCCTTAATATTAAACAAGAAATGCTACTACATTACCACAAGTCAAATGCCTACCTACATACGTAAATACAAAGGTCAACTGAACCCACAGCTAAAACTGAATTGTGCAGGTTTTTAGTGAAATCATTTGTCACATAATAAAAACAAAAGTCAACTGTTTACATATATGGTAAGCCTTCTAAGAAATGAAGCCCAAGAAGTGTCAGCCTTTGTTCTGTGCCATCTTGAAGATCCACATTTTATTTTTCAGAGAGTGTAACAGAGTGATAGAGTATATTAGCTACTATATGCAGTGTTTTGGTACTATTCATAAGTTTTCCCAAAGAGGTGATTTGGTTATGCATTAGAAGTCTCATATAAATGAAACACCTTATCAAATATTAACACAGAGGGAAGTGACACAAGATACAACATAGACAGTCAAGTTACCTCTTTGTATATTTAGGAATTATTTTCTCCTTCAAGGTATTTACACTAGGAAGCATAGTGTGTCCTGATTAATATTTCAGTAGTAAAGATTTGAGTGATCAGAACCTTGGCAAAACCTTAATTCAAAATTGTTAACAAATACTTCCAGTGACAAGACTACGTGATTGAGTATTTATTATTATGAGGGAAAACAAGTACAGCCAGTCATCTTTGAAAAAAGCCTCAACCACCGCTTCTCAATATAGAAGGCTACAATTACATGTGGTCTATCATACAATGAATCCTATCTCAGTCCTCTGAAATTCCCTTACTTTCTTTCATTAGAAGGGGATATAAAGACTTTATAGTGGCATTCAGGATTCCTATGAAATAGTATCTTAAATATTATGAAAATATTTTTTTTCTATAGTACTGGCTTCAGAGTTTGTGGAAATGGAGAAAAGAAGAACCAACTCAAATCATTCTAGAAATTGCCTTTAAGCATAATAATAAGTATCAAAGAGCTGGAAAGCCACTATTAAGGGCTGATTTGTATCTCCCCTTCCCCTCCACCCCCAACAAATTTATATGTGGAAGACCTAAATCTCAGTGCTGCAGAATATAACTGTATTTGGAGACAGGGTATTTAAAGAGCTTAAGTAAATTAAAATTAGGGTGGGCCCTAATCCAATCTGACTGGTGCTCTTATCAGAAGAGGAAATTTGGACAGACACCTGCAGAGGAAAAACAATGTGAAAACACAGAGAGAAGGTGACCATCTACAAGCCAAGAAGAAAAGCCTGGAACAGATCCTTACCTCAAGGACTTCAGAAGGAACCACCCTGCTGACACCTAGATTTCAAACTTCCGGCCTCCAGAACAAGGAGAAAATGAATTTCTGCCATTTAAGCCACTCAGTCTGTAATACTTTGTTATGGCAGCCCCAGCAAATTAAATTTGGATTTTTTGTTCCCCATCTACCTAAACCACTCCTCAGTGGAAATGGCAGAGGCTCTGGCACCCTGATCCTCCAGCTTCTCAGAAACCCTTCTTGTTGCCCCAGCAAGGCTTCCATAAGTGGGTGGTAAGGACTTCCCCAAGGTGCCTTTTTTAGAGTTAAACTCACAACATAGTTTATGTCTTTTCCAACAAAGATTAAAAAGGAAAAGGGAAGTGTGCTGTTAGAACCAGAAGCCATCTCTGAATCAGAGCCGTCATCTGACAGGTAAGTGCAACAGGGAGACTGAGGTGGCCAAATTACTTGAGGGGTATGGTGGGTATCAGGACTGTGAGGCTGAAATTCTTCCTGCAGTTTATGGATCTGGTTGCTTCTTTATCCTGTTTCCAAGATACTTTCCACGTTCTTTGGCTTCGATATAGAGTTTAGACTGAGTCCTGCCCTTGTACCTACCACATGATTCCGTTTTTTTGTGTTTTTTTATCCTGCTGGCAACTTTTTCTATCTTTTCATAAGTAGTACTCGGCTATTTGCAAAAGTCTTCTGAAGTGTCATGTAGCTGCGAACTGCAGCTCTGGAAGTCCTTTCGTTATTTACTGTAACTAAACTGAGAACTGCAGAACCTAGCTCTGCCAATCTAGCAGCCCTCTGTACTTCAGCACATCTTTGGCTTGTAAAAGTAAACATTTTGTCTTCTAGAAATAGTTTTCTAAAGGCAGCTATTCCATACTCAGTAACATTCCTGAGGTGCGGAGTATACACCAGGCCATCTTCCTACCCCACATCCAGTCCCTCACTTAACTGCCTTACCTAGAAAGACCGTCTCCCGCAGTTCTCCAATAGATTTTTTGGTTTTGTTTTTAACAAAGAAGCGTCAAGCAGCAAAGCTTCAACAACCTAAGTAGGAGCAGTATGCAAGGTGATGGATGAGGTAAATGGGCATTACAAGGTGCTGAAGACTGCTTAACATCTAAATGCATTATATATACTTGAAGGGACATATAAGGTAGAGACAGAAGAGGTTAAAAATGTAGCTTCATCTTCCCCTCTTCAGTTCATATCTCTAAGAAAGAATTTTTATTTACTCCCAGGGACTTAGTTGGCTGATAGGTAAAAATGCAGACATGGAGGGGCTGAGAATGCTCTTTATAGAAGAAAAAATATGAAGATATTGTAAGACATGATTTGGGAGAGTATAGGAGGCAGGAGGGAATTAAGTAAGAAAGTGAAAGGTCATTTTTTAAATGAGTTTTAAGGAAAAGAGGCAAGTAATTCCTGCATAGTTAGTTAACTTTGAAGAGGATAGATGGGTAAAGACAAATTTTACTTTACTTAGTATCAAACGAAGGACTTCCTCCTCTACCACTGCTTCAAGAAACTTCATAAAGACTTGATTTTCAATGCTTTTAAAAATAGACTTTGTATTTTTTTAATGTGACACTGAGCTGGCCTTATTAGGATGGGAACAAGAAAGTCTTAGATTTGAGGTATATTTGAAGGACTACCAGATGGGATTTTGGACGGATGGTAAAATTGTCCAACTCCACGTCAGATTAAAAATCATTACCCTAAAACAAAGCCACAAATTAACTTTTACCATAACCATTCAGGGGGTTAGGCACCAAACTTACACTAGTTAGGAATTACTTTAAGGCATAAAGAAAGTGAATTCTAGCTGGGAATTCAGGGCTCAAGATTAGATTATCTACAGATTAAAAACCAGATTTAGGCAGCATTTCATCATTTCACTAAAAAGACATTTTCTTAGAGTTACAGGCTAAAAATTTATTTTAATCCAGCCTTCAAAGATATCTAATTGTTAGAGATGGTGTCTTTCTTGGTCCATAAGAAGAGGCCAGTGGTAGAAATAGACTGATTCAGGGTTCATCTCTCTTTTTATTGGCTGTGATTGAAACCACTGGAGACTGGAACACTATGCTACAGTCATCCAGCTGACTTTGGGACCACTAGTAGAGGGTATTTACTACTATAAACTGGAAACATTAAGAAGGGACACCGCCAGGAATGGGAGAAAGGGCATTTGATTTACAGTTGGAATAAACCAAGTGCTCTAATAGTACTAGACTCCAGAGATTGAAAATATTGAAGATTAAGTAAGGATCTATAAAGTCTTGAATTTGGAGTTGGTAGTGAACTTTTCAAAGTCACAAAGAACTACTTCTGTGGCAGTATTCAATCTATCTCTTCCTTCCACTCACCAAAAAAGCAACTCTACACTTCAGGGTGAAGATTTGCTGGCATTCTTAAGTCAGGTTAACATTCACATAATAAAGTAAAGGGAAAATAATCTACCTATATATTCAGACTTTGAGATTCTTTTTAAAACTACCTATTTATTTATTTTGAGAGAGAGAGAGAGAGAGAGAGAGAGAGAGAGAGAGAGAGAGTTTGTGTGTGTGTGTGCATGCACAAGCAGGGGTAGAGGCAGAGGGAGAAAAGAGAGACTCTCAAGCAAGCTCTGTGCTATCAGCATAGAGCCCAATGTGGGGCTCCATCCCACAAACCATCAGATAATGACCTGAGGCAAAATCAAGAGTCAGATGCTCAACTGACTGAGCCACCCAGGCACACCCAGACTTTGAGACTGTTTAAATGGGTCCTCCAGGAGGTATGAAAGAATTAAAATAAAGAACTAGAAATGACAGGATCAGATTAGTGTAGGAGACATTTATATATCATATAGGTAAGGATTACTAAACAGATTTACACTTTACTACTAATAAGGAACAAATCTTAAAAGAAGGCAGTGATGAGTGTCAGGAAGAAGCTTGGGCTAGAGGTGATTCAGTCTCCTAAAACATGACCCCTAACTAACCAATCCCTGAGCTTCCTTTTGACCTTCCTTTAGTGAACTTAGTGATCTTTTTCCCCCCTCTCCTGTACCTGAGCAACTGAATGTTCTTAAATGTCATATGGAATGAATTCAGTTATTATTTTCATTCAGGACCAATCATAAGTATACGTGCACACATATACACATGTGCATGCAGGTCTATACAAAACTGATAGCTTGTTCCATAATCTAATAATCTCCCTTCCAGGTATATATCAAAAAGAAATAAAATTATCTCAAAGAAATATCTGCACTCCCATGATCACTGTGGCATTGTTCACATTATTCATACCCTCCCCACACTGGAATTTCATTCAGCCTTAAAAAAGAAGGAAATCTGTCATTTGTGACAACATGGATGAACCTGGAGGGCATCATGCTAAATGAAATAATTCAGGCACAGAAAAAAAAATACTGTATGATTATCACTTAATTTGAAAAAAAGTCAAAATCATAGAAGCAGAGAAAATGGTGGTTACCAGGGATGATGGGGAGGAGATGGCAATATTTGTGAAAGGGTACAAAGTTTCTGTTATATGAGTCAAGGTCTAGAGACCTAATTGATGGTACGCTGGTCATAGTTAATAATACTAGGTTGTATAGGTTGTATATTTGAAATTCACTAAAAGAAATCTTAAGTGTTCTTACCATACAAACACAAAAGCAACTATGTGAGGTGATGGGTATCATAATTAGCTTGATTGTAGTAATCATTTCAACAATCATTTCAACACTATAACAATATAGTGTTAAAATACTATATCATACATCTTTTTTTTTTTTTCAACGTTTATTTATTTTTCGGACAGAGAGAGACAGAGCATGAACGGGCGAGGGGCAGAGAGAGAGGGAGACACAGAATCGGAAACAGGCTCCAGGCTCTGAGCCATCAGCCCAGAGCCCGACGCGGAGCTCGAACTCACGGACCGCGAGATCGTGACCTGGCTGAAGTGGGACGCTTAACCGACTGCGCCACCCAGGCGCCCCGTATCATACATTTTAAATATATACAATTTTATAAAAATAAATTAATTCAAGACCAATTAAATTATTTCGTTAGGATTTGGTTTTCCTTAGTCTCTCTAGTCTGCCTCCTTCTGCATTAGGTTTACTCTTAGGTTCCACATGAAAGACAGTGGCAGCAAAATTCAAGTCCAGTATAAAAGAGCAAATGTCTCCTCCAGAAATCCAGCAAAAATCTTACGGCACCACACTGGCTCTAAGTGAACATATGTCTATCCCAGTATCAATGACCGTAGCTGGTGAATATCACAATTTTTAGGCATAGGTCACATACCCATCTCTGGAGCATGGGGTAAAGAAAACTCCATCAAATATACATCAACGGGGGCACCTGGAGAGCTCATTTGGTTAAGCGTCCAACTCTCGGTTTCAGCTTAGGTCATGATCTTGCGGTTTTTGTGTGTTCAAGCTCTGTACTGGGCTCCACGCTGACAGTGCGGAGCCTGCTTAGGATTCTTTCTCTCTCCCTCTCTCTCTGCACCTCCCTTGTTTGTGCTCTCTCTCTCTCTAAATAAATAAGCTAAAAAAAAAAAAAAATACATCAATGGAGGAGGAGGGTTTTCCAGAGGCACACTGAGGTGTAAGACAAAAAATGTAGCTGTGCATGCAATATTTGAAAATATATATACCAGAGGCAAAAATTGGAAAAAGATGTAAAGATTATAGATGTAAAGATGTAAGATTATAAATTGTTTTCTGCTCATTTTCCAAAGTTTTTATATTAGAAAATTTTAAATTGTATTGTTTTATATAACTATACATCAATCCTCATTATTTGCCAATTCCATATTTGTAATTTTTCCCACTCATTATAAATTATTTATAACCTCAAATATCAATATTTGCTGCACCTTCACAGGAAATTCTCTGCCTTCTTGTTTCAGAAGAGACATGGTCTAGTTAGTGCTACATTTTCCCAATTACTGTACTTATGTTGGTGAGTTTATTGTTTAAAATGTCCCCCACACATACAGCTAGCATTCTTAAGTTCAAGAAGGCTGTGATGTACCTTAAGGAGAAAATCTGTGCTAGATAAGCTTTATTTAGGCAAGAGTTATAGTGCTGTTGGCCATGAGCTCAATGTTAATGAATCAACAGTATAGATTAAATAAGGTGTCTTTAAACAGAAACACACATAAAACAAGCTTCTGTAGTGATGATTAATGAAAATGTGGTGACCAGAGGCTTGCAGGAATTTAATTCTGCATTTCCTCTAGGAGCAATGATTCAGAATTTGCTAATTCAGTGTTCACAATGATGTAATAATAAAACATAATGACCATGAATGAGAATAGACTGAAGTATATATGTGTTTTAAATAAATATAATAAAATTACATTTTCAATATTATGAGTTTTATAAATGAATACAGGAAATAAATTCAAAGGACTAATATAAATGTAAAAAGACAAAATTAACAATATATAAAAGTTATTTCTCAAAGATATTTTAGTAACATAACATAATCTATCCTTGAAATAAACATCCTAAAAAAATTTGATATTGATCTACATACATCAAAGTGGTGACTAGCTACAGAAAATTTTGAATAATATTAATTCACCAGATTTAATATTTTTCTTTGCATGTTGTTCATAATTATAGCTTATATATCAGATCTTCAATTAAAATCAATTATTGAAAATTCTGAAGAAATATTTTAATATGAAAACAAGTTTCCAAATAAACCATCAAAGTACAAATTTTCAATAAATTTCAACCTGCACTGTCTCTGCTAATTAAGTAGCCTTAAACACTTGTGTATCCAAAGTACTTGATTTAATTTATTTTGCTAAATTGTAACTTCTTGTTGCAAAAGTTAAATTGAAAAATGTTTCATGGATTTGTAAATTTTATAATTGCAAAGGTGAACAAGCAATGTACCAATAATGGCTACTTTTAGAGTTACCTTGGAACATGAAGATCATTAGGGGTTAAATAATCTTACCAGGAATGTAATTATGATGCACATAAGAAATAATAAGCAATGGTCCTAGTTCAAGAACATTGCTTTCTATCCACAAAAACATATAGTCTTTTAGGGGAAAAATGGTATGTACTCTTCTGTAAATATATCAAAATGAACAGTACTTCAAATTTGGCATTAATTTGTTCCCTGATTCACTCATTCATTCATTTTTTTCAACAGGTATTTTAACCTCTCACATGCCACACAATAGTTCCAACTGCTGGGAAACAGCAGTGAATAAAAATAGACTTAGTAAGCAGGAGTTAACATTCCAGTAAGAAGGGAAGTAGATAGTATATGCAAACAAAAAAATAAGATAATTTCAGATGTTGATAGATGCTAAAGGGAAAAAAGGTTGGTATGATAGATGTATATGCTGAGGGAGATGAGGAGATGGTCAAGGAAGGTTTTACATGAAAAATGACATTTGAGCTGAAACTTGAAAACTGAAGACACTGCCCATAAAGAGCCATGACAAGAAAATTTGGGCCTATGTGAAGGACAAATATGACGCCAGTATGACTATAAGTGCAGGAAGATTTCCGGTACAAATCTATCAATTAGAAAAAAGTCAGAAAACCCAATAGAAAAATAGCCAAAACACATAAACAGGTTCTTCACAAGAGTCAATCCATGTAACCAATAAATATGGCAAGGCCTCAAACTTGACAATCATAAAGGAAATACAAAGCAAAAGTACAATGAGAGGGGCACCTGGGTGGCTCAGTCAGTTAAACGTCTGACTCTTGGTTTCAGCTTGAGTCATGATCTCACGGTCCATAGGTTCAAGTCCTGTATCGGGCTCTGCCCTGAGTGTGCAGAGCCTGCTCAGGATTCTCTCTCTTTCTCTCTCTGTCCCTCCCCCAATTGAGTGCATGCACACACTCTCTCTCTCTCTCAAAATAAATAAAATAAAACTTAAAAAAAAAAAAGTACGAGATACCACTATAAACTTATCAGCAAAGTCACTGTTAAAAGGACCGACGATGCCAAATGTTAGCAAGGATATAAACAAACTTGAACTCTCATACACAGCTGGTTGCATTGCCAACTGGTATGTCCAAAAAAACTGGCAACTTGCTTTTTTACTATCTAGTAAATTTGAACATATGCACTTCTAGGTATTTATATGACACAAATATCTATAGCTAACACACACACACATACACACACACACATATATATATTTATCAATAGATATGTTCAAGAGTATTTGTAGCCAAAAACAATAAACAACTAAAATATCTATGGGGGCGCCAGGGTGGCTCAGTTGGTTAAGTGTCCCACTTCAGTTCAGGTCACGATCTCAGTCTGTGGATTCGAGCCTGGCATCAGGCTCTGCTGACAGCTCAGAGCCTAGAGACTGCTTTGGATTCTCCTTCTCTCTCTTCCCCCCGTCCCCCCGCCCCCCTGCTCGCACTCTGTCTCTCTCAAAAATAAACATTAAAAAATTTTAAAATATCTTATAAAGTGTAGAAGAGAAAAATGAAATACAGTAAATTCACATTGTAGAATAGCGTATAGCAATAAAAATGAACAAACTCCTGCTACACAAACCTGAGTGAATACCAAAAGAAGCCAGATAAAAAGATACATGTTACATGATTCCATTTAAATAAAGTTTTAAAACAAGCAGAACTAATGTGCAGTGTTAAAAGTTAAGACAGTAGTCAGCTTTGGATCAAAGGGATCTAGTGACTAAGAGTAGCCATTTGGTACCTTCTTGGGGGCAAGCAATGTTCTTCAAGGGTCCTAACAACTGTGATAGATAATGAATGAGAGGAAGAGATTTCATCATTACCCAGAATATGGTTACTCAGGTGTACTTACTTTGTGAGCTATAGTTTTCACACTTTTTTGTATATATGGAACAATTCAACAAAGTATGTATTTTAAAAATACATATTACAGTATAAATGATTTGAGGATAGAAATAATGTTTTAGCCTTGTGTAGAAATATGGCTCTAAGAAAAGTAGACTGATTGCATATGTTTTAGAGGTGAACCAGGTAGAACTCACAGATATATTTTGTGTAGGGAATAAGGGAAAGGTAGTGATCAAGACTGACTACTAAGTTTTCAGCCTAAGTAACGGAATCAAAGTTGGTGACCCTCATGTTTCCAGAAAGACAGAACACATGACTGTGTTAGATGTTGCTTAGGATTTCAGTAAGAAGAACAGAGATATATACATTGGATTTAAACATGGAAGTCATCGATGATCTATACACAACATTAGGTTAGTGGCAGAGATGAAACCCTCATTGGAGCATGCTAAACTGTAATTATGAAGTGAGAAAGTGGAGAAAATAATTTTAGCCAACTTTAAGTAGGTTTCTGTTTTATTTTTAATATGTATTTATTTATTTTGAGAGAGAAACAGAAAGAAGCACAACACAGTCTCTGGCTGTCAGCACAGAGCCCGACATAGGTCTCAATCTCACGAACCATGAGATCATAACCTGACTCAAAACCAAGAGTCAGACTCTTAATGGACTGAGTCACCCAGGTGCCCCTGTTCTTGTATTTTGGTCTTTTTTTTTTTTTCCTTCTGTGACTCAGGAGAACAGAAATGCAAAGAAAGAAAAGAGCAAGCTGGGAAGCGTTGTGAGATTAGAGCAAGTTATGACATATATATTATACAAATGGTTGAGAAAAGAGAGTCTGGTATAAAAATATAAGCTTGACTTATTTAATAATTTTGGTAGACTAGGCCTCATCTACAATGATTCACCTTTCCCCACCACCCCAAAACCAGAAGCCACTTTTTAAGAAAGCTCTTGATACATTACTTGTACAACAAAGAGTTGATTTTTCTATTAAGTTTTGCTACATGTAGGGGAGGAAGTTCCCATTTGTTTCTCTTCATTTCTTTAGCTTTAACAGCTTTACTGAGATATTACTCACATACCAAAAAATTCACCCATTTAAAATGTACAATCATTTCTTCTTATGTCCTGGGTTCCTTAATGATGCTCAAGTGTTATCTGGTACTAATAACATTCAGCATAAACTAAAAAATGTTTTGGAAACAAAACAGATACTTTCCTTCTAAACCTTTATTTCAATGATCAATTTTAATGTAAAACATATTTATTGTACAAAACAAGAATTCAGAAAAAAAAAACAGAAGAAAAACCATTTCCAATTGATATACAGAGAAGAATGCATGGTAACATTCTGAGAAGTAAAATTTTTTGTTCTTAACTTTAGGAATCTTACTGTCATTCTATATCTGTGTGTTCTTCTGGATACGTGAGAAAACCCCTACATGTTTAAACTATTTATCTGTCCAACTACTTGAGGCCAAGAACATTCTTACCAAATATAGGCTTGATCCCTGATTTCTTGCACAGGAGCTGCTGATTCTTAGAGGAAATTATGTACTCATGTCTATTGGTATCACTCTAAATGAAAAGATTCCAGCTCAGAGGAGCTGTTAGCACACCTTCAAGGCTACCCTTTTTACGTATTCTTTCTCTTTCCTCCTGTATCCTCACTGTGATTATTCTAAACCTTTATAAATCTCACACCATCTTCCTCATTCTCGAAAAATAAACTAGCCTCCTACTTTACAAGGAAATCTCCATTACTTCTCAATACCTAAAATCTTATCTAAAACTCCTTACTTATTTGCTACAGTTTTAGATCCTGATTCTATTGTTGTTTGTTTTTGGTTCTGATACTTCTTGAGGGTTTACTAAAGCCAGACTTAATGTTTAGGGAAAGACAAAAATCCCTCTCCTCAAGTAATGTTAAGTATCAAGTATTATAAGACAAACACAGGATGCTATGGAAGCAGATGTGGCACACTAACACTTTCAGCTACAGGGTGTCAGGCCACTTAAGAGAGGTGATACCTAAACCAATCCGAAAAATGGTAAGTAGGGGTCAATGCTCTTTCCATGTGCCCCTAGCAGTCTTACTTCCTTTATATACCACTTAACACACCGTATTATAATTTATTTGATAAAGTCCTCTACAAGCAAGTGAAAATCCACTTAGGGCAAGGTTCCTATCTATCTTGTTAACCACTGTATCCTGGCATCTAAAAAAGTTCCTGTCAAAGAAAAGCACTGAATATTTGTATCATAAAATATTGGAAATGACAGTAACTTCAGAGTTAGAGTGCCCCGCCAGTGTTGATACTCAAAATATTTAAAAACCAGGATGGCTGTACACTGCTTTTAAGTGAGTTAAATTTCTAGTTAGATAAGAAAATTAAAATATACAGAAACCAATGCAAAATGAGTATACTTATTTCATCTTTCCTTAATGATTTTTCTCAAGTGCTCAATTTAACAAATAATTATTTAGTTTGCCTCTAAACTCTAAAATGCATTTATCCTTAATTTTCTCTGTGATGTAAATTTAACATTCACTGTTCACTCATTTACCTAATTAATAAAGTTGTGCCTATATGTCAACCTTAGATTACACTTAATGACTCAACAGAAACTTATTAAGAGCCTATTATCTGTGCAAATTTGTAATTTAGCTTTACTGTTCATGAACTAGTTTATGCAGATACTTCTGGATAGATTCTAGCTTAATAAATGCTCCTAGATGGGGCGCCTGAGTGGCTCAGTTGGTTAAGTGACCAAATCTTGATTTTGGCTCAGGTCATGATCTCATGGTTCATGAGACCAAGCCCCAAGTCAGGCTCTGTGCTGACAGTGTGGAGCCTGCTTGGGATGCTATCCCTCTGCCCCTCCCCAACTCATGTGTGTGTGGTGTGTGTGTGCATGTGTGTTCTGTCTCAAAATAAATACACTTAAAAAAAAATGCTCCAAGATGCTCAATAGATATTTTCTTTACTTTTTCTTTCATTTTAATAGTGAAGATAACTGATGAATTTCATCTGAAATCAGAAATCAAAGTTGAATGGAAAGAAACAGCTTATTGGTATAATCAAAAATTGGTATCTTTTGCAGCAACTATAGTCTTCAGCTTTAAAATTTTTAAGGGGATAGTTCACAAATAGTAGAAATCTGATAAACTGTTCTAAATGCTAATTTCAAATGTTAGTAATCAATCTGTATACTTTAGGTCTATATTGGTTACAAATACCACAGTTTATTCAGTATATGGAGACTTAAAAATAAAACAACAGACCCAACAAGGATAATTAAAATTAAGTTCTTCAGACAATCTGTCAAATACAATAGTGTTATAAATGGATTAGAATTATATCAGTAGATTGAACAAAGAAAGCATGAATTTCAGATTGGGAGTTATTTCTCCCTACATGTGCCCATTCTCAACTGACTTTTATCTAATCTATTTGCCATGGAAGTCATATAGTTGATTTGCTTAAAGGTAAAATTTTGTTCCACTAATGTTGTGGAATAACGATCTTCAATTAAGTTCACCATTTCCTTTAAATCACAAGACACAAGAATAGTTATCTCAAGATAGTCTAATTAGAGAATTTCAACTTGTCATTCGAAATGATTTATACACTGTCATTGATGTTTCTCATTTTAGAAATAAGTGTCATAATTCTAATAAAGAGTGATGACTTTCTTATCTTGGGTGCTAGTAACTACATAATTATTGTTTCAAGAATCACTACACAAATATTGAGAAAATGAATCACCAAAGAGTTTTAAAATGAGAACATGAAAATGGAAGTAATTTTAAATTACATAATGTAAAACTGAGAGCATGCTTCTTCAACATATCACACCAAAATCTGCAAAGTAAACATGACACACTAGGAATAGGAATAAGTTGGAATTCTTACCCTGAAAGGGAACAAACTAAAGGTTTTTCTCAGTTTGTCCAATTCTCAATTTCTTTAGAGTGGGTGGGTCTTTTCTTCTTTTGGCCTCGGAGAAAACTTTGGGCCACCTTTCTGCACGATGAAATGGAGAAGACAAGGAGGCACATTAGTTTCATAAAAGACTTGCAAAATTCCCATATTCATCCTCCACCTTACATTTAGGGCCCTCATAGCCTCGCCATTATCTTTCTGGGAAGATTAATTCCCATTTCCACTGTGGACTCTTCTCCAATATATTCTGTGCTGAAGCTTCTTGGTGTTCATTCCTTTGGTAACATGTTCATACCTCATTTCTTTCAGAATATTTGTTGAAATCTTTTATCCATTGATGACTCCCCAACCCTTTTTCCTGTTATGTGTATATTCTTATTTTTTTATTGTAATCTTAATGGAAGGAAAAGACATAAATAAATCAGCCTGTAATCCTGAACAGAACTTGGCAATTTGCTTTCTTACCAATACATTATGAACATTTCCCATGTCATTTACTGCCTACATTATTTAAGCATAGGCATGATTTTAGTTTTGAAGCCAAAGTTACATTTTTTACTCCTCAGTTATGTATTTACACAGTTCTAATGAAATTCAAAGTAAATATCACAGTATTTTTCCAATATTGGAATCACTAGATGATTTTTTTGTGTTTTGTTAGTGATTTAGAGACCTTCACTATCTATTTTTTCTTTTGTTGCCTGTGCTTTTTGTGGTCATATAAAAAACTCATTGCCAAATCCAATGCCATGAAGGTTTCTCCTGTTTTTCTCTAAGACTGTATAGTGTTAGCTCTTACATTTAAGTTTTCGATCCATTTTTACTTAATTTTTGTATATGGTGTGAGGTAAGGGTCCAACTTCATTGTTTTCAACACCAATGGCTGAAAAAACTGCCATTTCCACATTGAATGGTCTTGGCATCTTTCTTGAAAATCATCTGACCATTTATATGAGGGTTTTGGGGGGCTCTCTATTCCAATGATTTATATGTATGCCTTTAGGTCAGTGATATACTGTTTTGATTCTGTAGCTCTGTAACATGTTTTGAAGCCAGCAATGTGAAACCTCTAGTTTGTTACACTTTCTCAAGATTGATTTGGCTATTCAGGGATTCCCTTGAATTCCTTGGATTCCATATTAATTTTAAGATATTTTCCATTTGCTTGATAATAGTCATCCTAGTGGGTATGACAGTAATAATTTTAATTCCAATCATCTATTTCCTTAATATATATTTTTTTCGATTCTATCAGTTAGTGAAGGAGTTAAGTTAAAAATCTGCCAGTATTGTGTGTTTATCTCTTAGTTCTGTCTAGCTATGCTTCATATATTGTGAAGGTGTTTTATTAGATACACACAAACCATTTATCTTCTGGTGGAAATAATACTTTTTTTTTTCCTGAAAGTCTGCTTTGTCTCACATTAATATATCAAGCTACTTTCTACTTCAGCTTACTCATGATCAATATTTTTTCATCCTTTGCTATTTTCCACAGATCACTTATAATCAGCATTTTTCTTAATCCAATATGACAGTCTTTGTTCTGAGTACTCTACATACATTTAATATAATACTGATATATTTGGTTTTAAATACATCATCCTTCAGTGTGTAAAGCAGTAAAATGAATGTCGCCTAAGTCTATTTTTCCTAAATCTTTTCATTAAAATATCACTAGAAGAAGTAATCAAAATTATTAACATTATATATTACCAATATTTAAAATTTTTATTATTTTCTCAGCAAAAAATTTGAGACGGATATAATTTAGGTCATGTGGGGAAAAAGCATACTTTCTCTAACTCTTAACTAAAGGACCATTTCATAAACATAGTATGTATGTACATATGTGTGTGTGTGCATATATATATATATATATATATATATATATATAGCATATATACATATATACACAGACACAAAAACATATCTGCCTTGATATTTTATAGTTGATCATTTCTTTATTGCTCTACATTTCTCTTCTGAAAAAAATGAATAAACCTGCCTCACAGTTTTGTAAAGATGAAAGATGGGGCGCCTGGGTGGATCCATCGGTTAAGCGTCCAACTTTAGCTCAGGTCATGATCTCACAGCTTGTGAGTTTGAGCTCCAAGTCGGGCTCTGTGCTGACAGCTCAGAGCCTGAAGCCTGATTCGGATTCTAGGTCTCCCTCTCTCTCTCTGCCCCTCCCCCACTCATGCTCTCTCTGTCTCTTTCAAAAATAAAACATTACAATAATTTTTTTAAAAGATGCAACATAATTATGATCTTATAAAGATTTTTGTTGACTTTTAGAAACAATGGATTATGGAATATTCTGCTAATTCACTTAATATCAAGACGCAAAGATTTTTTCCCTAGGCTTCTTCCTCTTTTCCTCAATCTAGGACATTATTTTCACCCTAAATCAAAGATATCCATATGCATATTTTTTAAAGTAAGTTTGCTCTATCTGGAAAGCTGTAGTTGTCTTCTGCCTAGCTGCATAGACAAAAAAAACTTTTTTATTCTCTTAAGACTGTTTAGACTATGTTTGATAACTTAAAAAAATATATTGATGAAAATATTAAATATTCCAACTTAGTGAATGATATATTCAATGTCAAGAAATAATTACATTTTTCATGAATATAAATGTCATTGGTAATTTAAATCGTATTTCTGTTGCTAATAAATTCCCAAGTTAAAAAACAAGATTTGGTGTAAATGTAGTCATTTCATTTCCATTTTCATCTAAACAGTATTAAAAATCAAAATCGAAAAATAGTAAAAGGATCATCTGGCTTCTAAAACTCTTCATTTTGAGCAATCACCTCAGTCACTAAGCTCAACATATCAATGATTTTCTCAACATATTTTCTCAATAAGTTATTTCCAGGTAGTTCTAGTACTGCCTTATCTCTGATCTTTAAACTTTTATATTAGCTAACCAAGGTATTTCAAACATATCAGTTCATTTGAGATAATAAATACATCAAACTGTCTTGTCAGAGAAAAAACAACCAAAAACTTTTTTAAGTTGAAAATTTGGATTATTCCAGGAAAAGTACTTGTAGCATGGGATAAGGCAAGAACTTTTCTTATCATGCCTGGAAATAATGTACAGCAATGCAATTCATTATAATTTAGAAGAATAATTAAGAATTTTGATATTAGTTTAGGATGATCTTTGGAGAAAAAAGTTTTTTTGTTTTTTTTTTTTTCAGGCACAAAGGGCTTTGATTACTACTAAGGAACACTCGGTATCAAAATAATATCTTTCTGTCACATACTCTAAAAAAAATTACGATGCAATAATATAAAAAAAATTGTGACTCACTATGATGATATCCATTATCTGGACATACAGGATCCTCTTCTAAATGTGATTTCATTTTAAGACAAAATAATGTAACAAGAGTCATTAATTCTCAAACTGATGGAGAATCTTTCCAGGGTTCCCCAATTAAGTGAGAATTTTTAAATTAAAAAAATATATCAATGATAAAATAAAAAAGTATATATATAAGATCACAGTCAGGTCAACTCAATGAAAACTGTATATAAATGAACAAAGATACCAAATTTAATTGCCTGAGTTGGCAATGTTTATAGGAGCTGGTGGAAAAACAGGCTGGGCTAGTTTTAGAATGGCTTTTTAAAACATGCTAAGGAGTCACTTCAGGAGTTTGAGAAGAGAACTGTAATGGCAACATTTACATTTTTAAAAGATCATTTTAGATATCAATATAAAGAATAAGTTGGAAGCCGAAAGACAAAAACTAATTAGAAGAAACTATTATAATAGTTATATTAGTATAACTATTATAGTCATACTATATAGTATATTATATACTACAGTATAATATATATAGTATATTATATAACACATACGATATAATACATAATAGTTATATATTATATAGTAGAACAAATTATGTTATAAAGTATATATTATACATAAACTATGTAATACATATAGTACATATTACATATATTATATAATAGTTCTATTATAATAGAAAACTGTAGCACAGCAAGGATTATGAATTAGGATTTGAAAGACAGCTAAGAAGTAGGATCCATAAAACCAGGTGAACAGATTGGCTATGGAATGAGAGGCAGGAGTTTTTTAAAGCCAGAGGGGATTATTATAAAATGACTGTAGAGGGGTGCCCAGGTGGCTCACTTGGCTGAGTGTCCAACTCTTGATTTTGGCTCGGGTCATAATTGCCTGATTCGTGGGATAGAGCTCAGCGTCAGGCTCCAAGTGCAGAGCCTGCTTGGAATCCTCTCTCTCTGCCCCTTCTCTGTGTGTTCATGTGCTCTCTTGCTCTCGCTCTTGCTCTTGCTCTCTCTCTCCCTCTCAAAATAAATAAACTTAAAAAAATATAGGGGCGCCTGGGTGGCTCAGTCAGTTGAGTGTCTGACTCTTGATTTCTGCTCAGGTCATGATCCCAGGATTGTGGAATTGAGCTCCACATAGAGCTCTGTACTGAGTGTGGATCCTGCTTGAGATTCTCTCTTTCTCCCTCGGCCCCTCCCCTGTTCACACTCTCTTTCTAAAATAAAAATTGTAAAAATAGAAAAAAAGTTAAAGACTGTAGAGAAAATGATTAATATTAGTGAATTAAAATCACATCTTTTTTTGTACTTTTAAGAATCAACTATACATAGGCAATTTAAAAATCTACACTAGGAAATTATGTCTTTAACTTTGCAACTACTATAAATTCAACAATTTTACTATATAATCTGAGTTGTGCAATGAGTTTGGAAAATTTTCCTCTCCTTTGCTATA
This sequence comes from Herpailurus yagouaroundi, assembly GCF_014898765.1. Classification (NCBI taxonomy): domain Eukaryota; kingdom Metazoa; phylum Chordata; class Mammalia; order Carnivora; family Felidae; genus Herpailurus; species Herpailurus yagouaroundi. Next base: position 14,444,523 of record NW_024412400.1, read on the forward strand.
TAATCTTTTTAAACAATCTACCTTAATTTCTTTCTCCAGATCCTACAGAAGCTTAAAGTCATTCTTTCATTGTTGTTTATTTGGTAGCTTTATAAAATGTCTTTTCTCTGACAAACTGACTTTGTCTTCTTGGTTTTTACAGTGCAGATGTCAAAGTCTCAGAATTATTTCTTCTCTCCTCATTCTAAATAGGAAAAACAGTTTTCATAGGCACATATAGAAACTGTCACAAAAAATTAATGGGACGGAATTGCTGGTCTTAATCCACATGACTGATAGCCCTGTGATAGCTTTTACATTCTTACACATTTAAATAGTCATTTTGGGGGTGCCTGGGTGGCTCAGTAGGTTAAGCGTCTCACTCTTGATCTCATCTCAGGTCTTGATCTCAGGGTCATGAATTCAAGCCTTGCGTTGGGCTCTGTGCTAGGAAAAGGCATTTTGCCTGTTTGACCTCAGTATCTAAAACAATGTCTGGCACATGGTAGGTGCTAAATAAATATTTGTTAATTACGGAATTAATGAATTCATATCTCAAATAGCAAGAGTATAACTGTCAAGCCTCAGAGGAGACTTGCTCTTACTTCATTTGATAAGAGTATAGGATTCCCTCTATTGGAAGTTTTTTCTTTCTCTGCGCAATCCTACCACATTCTGGATTCTCTGTTGATGTCCTCATATTTATTCTCCCTACTTTAGGGCTGTTCAGGTTTATCAAATTTTTCTTCACCTACATGTTTCCAAAAGAAAATCACTGCACTTAGTTACTGTGCATATAATTATGACACTCACATTTTTATTTTTTTAAAAAACAAAAGCTCTGTCAGAAGCTAATTCCGATTAAACACAAAGCATTTCAAGTCAAAAAATTATGAAGCACAGATTGTATGTCCAGAGCAAGGTTAGCTGCTAGAGACAGTAGTATCTCTTTTATAAATGGAATGTAAATGGCATAGTAATCTGAAATCCACTAGCATTCATCCCATTGAAAAGGACACGAACAAGCTCTCCTTTCACAGATGGGAACTTGATTATCATTCTTTCTCTCTTTGAATTCATATTTTTATCTCACTTCTCCCACATAACTTTATCCTAACATTTTAGTGTTTGAAAATATTTTAAACTGACCATCCTATTACATTTTCCTGTAACAACAGCAAAATATATATATATATTTTTTAAATCCTCAGAACATAAGTTCCAAAAATTTTCTTTAGTATTATCATTAAATTATTAGACTACTAATGATCAAATAACAAACGTATTACAAATTATGATCATTATAAAATATCAAGTCAGTTCTTACTGGAAATGCATCTCATAAAGAAATAGATAGGGCTTTCTCTCCGATTAGATCATGTATCCAGGATTGATACTATTTATTGCTAAGAAAGTAATACTTTCTTCAATACTATTTATTGAAAGAAACAGTTTGCGTTAATTCTTTTCTTCTATTTTGTATTCTTCTATACTAAGTATTTGGGAGTAGAAGGATTTCTGGTTATAACCACCATTCTTTTGAACCACTAAGCCATGTATCAAAAATCACATAGAGGTATCTCATCAAAAATTATTTCTAATAAGCTGACAATTCAATTGAGTCCTGCAATACTTTCGAAGGCCTTTGGAAATTGCCACTCTTGTAAAAGAATTAGTTACCCAGTCATTAGAATCACTCACTTTCTTAACAGATTTAGGTCAGATTAAAGGTATTGCTTTATTTGTAGAGTGGGAGAGGGACATGACCAAAGAAGAAGGGGGAAAGATGTCAGATTTAGGCACACTCTAAGGCAAATCAACTTTAGAGAAGAAAACATACAAGTGGACAACCTGAGAATTAGTACCCTTGAACTATACTTTATGTAAAGGGTATGTATGGAAACCCTCCATGTACCTTGCAAAGTGAAAGGTTACCGATTTGAAGAGCGTTGCTTCAGGATACACACACATTTGGGTACAGTGTAACAAGTCATGACTTTAAGTAGTTCACATCCTTTTGTGTATGTTACCTGTTTTTCCCCCACCTTGGGTGTGTGTGTGATGATGTATGGGAGAAAATCATTTTAATATAAAAATAACTTTGTTAACAAAAACCCATCTTTTTCATAATTATAGTAACAAGGTATGTATTTTTTCTTAATTTTTTTTTAATGTTTATTTATTTTTGGGACAGAGAGAGACAGAGCATGAACGGGGGAGGGGCAGAGAGAGAGGGAGACACAGAACTGGAAACAGGCTCCAGGCTCTGAGCCATCAGCCCAGAGCCCGACGCGGGGCTCGAACTCCCGGACCGCGAGATCGTGACCTGAGCTGAAGTCGGACACTTAACCGACTGAGCCACCCAGGCGCCCCAAGGTATGTATTTTAAATACAAATTGGCTCTCATCAAATTAACTTTAAAATAATTAGCTAAGTCATTTTCTCTTTACTCAGAAAAGATAAAAATGCATTTCCTTTTTCAACAAGTCTCAAATTATTCTAAATTGTGAATGAAAGTTGAAAAATAGAGATCATTGCCATATCTACAAATTTGAAACCAGATAATCACTTTATTTCTGATGATTTGGGGTGCCTCAGCCAATTTTATTAACATTCCTCAAAACTCTGCTATCCAAAACAAACTGTTTGGTGGTCTTTTAAGTTTGTAAAGACATTACCGAGGCAATCAAAAACTAAATGACTCATGTCCAAAATATTAAAAACACTGCTCTCTTCCAGACCGATAAATTGACTTTTTTAAAAATTACATTTAGATTTTTAACCTATTTTATTTTATTTTATTTTAAAAAAAATTTTTTTTCAACGTTTATTTGTTTTTGGGACAGAGAGAGACAGAGCATGAACGGGCGAGGGGCAGAGAGAGAGGGAGACACAGAATCGGAAACAGGCTCCAGGCTCTGAGCCATCAGCCCAGAGCCCGACGCGGGGCTCAAACTCACGGACCGCGAGATCGTGACCTGGCTGAAGTCGGACGCTTAACCGACTGCGCCACCCAGGCGCCCCTAACCTATTTTAAAAATAGGATGTAATTTTAAGCTGCGTGTGGTGTTTATTCACAACAGCTGTTAATTTTCACTTAAATCAAAAAGAGAAGGTTATCAACAAAAACATATTTTAAAGTTAAGCCTTGAGGGGCGCCTGGGTGGCTCAGTTGGTTGGGCTTCCGACTTAGGCTCGGGTCATGATCCCACGCTTCGTGGGTTCGAGCCCTGTGTTGGGCTCTGTGCTGGCAGCTCAGAGCCTGGAGCCTGCCTCGGATTCTGTGTCCTCCCTCTCTCTCTCTGCCCCTCTCCTGCATGTACTCTCTCTCTCTCTCTCTCTGTCTCCCCCCCCCAAAAAAAGTTAGCCCTTGAGTCGAACCCATCCTTTGATCAGAGATGACAGGTGGGGTGATGAATCAAAACGGTATGTAAAAACATCTTCTAACCTTAACCAATATTTAAGCCTTCAGTTGACAAAATACTAAGTAAGAGGGTGGCGAAGGGCGTCATTGTTGCTAATTGGCGGTTAATGAGGATAAATTGCCTACATTTACCGTCTTCTCCTTTATTTTTTTTTTTTAGGCAGAAATAGCCGCAGAGCTTGAGGGGATCCACCTGACTGCGACCTCCAAGGACAGTAACGAATTCAACAACTCGCGACTCCGCAGCTCAGGGATTATCATCTAGAAACGACCAAAGGCCGTAGCAACTCTAGGGCAGCCGGGTACAATTCCCAAATCCCAAAGCTTGGCACTCAACTCAAAAAATTATATATATATTTTTTTAAGAGCAGTGTTCTGAATAACTATGGGACCATGAGTAATTCGTCGAGCTTGTGTTTCAAACGATAGCCTGAAAATTCGCAGCAGCGCCCAGGAAACGGAGATGGGGAGCTCTGCACAGCTTCCTGCCGCCCCCCTCGTCCCGAAAGCATCGTTACAGGTTTCTCAACTCCCAGCCACAGCGAGGCGAGAGCTTTATAAACCCTGAACGGCGCTGAGAGGACCCAACACGCACCACAAACGCTCGGGGACCCCCAAGCGGTCGCTGAGTGAAAAGAAGTCGCTGGAGGACTGCTGAAAAACAAGCCACCGACTCGACCGCCACAGCGGCGGGTAACGGCCCTTACCCAACTCCAGCTCCGCCTTCACCTCCGCCTCCGCCTCCGCCTCCGCCTCCTAGCGTCGCCGCGGCCCCGCCCCGCCGCGGAGGCTCACGGGACACGTAGTACGCCGCGCCCACATCCTCCTTGCCCCACCCCTCAAAGCTGTGCCTTCTGGAATGCCCTGTCAGCTCCCTCCGGCCTGACTTCCGGTTTGCTCGCGCGGCCCCGGCGTCTAGCTTGAGAACAGCTGGGACCCTACTTCCGGCGGTGCGCTGCTTCCAGCCCCCCTGTACAGCTCTTTCCCTTCGCGGAACGCGAGGCGGCTGTCGGTCGGCGGACGCTGACGAGGCGGGTGCCGGCGGGCCTGGGTCTCGCGCGCGTGTTGCTGGGTAACGGGCCTTCTGCCGGGCCGGCTCGGCCTCTTCTGCCTAGCGTTGGCCCTCCTTCCAGAACCTCCCCGGGCCCCAGCCGACGGGCCGGGCTGCGCCCACTGCGGGGCAGCCGAGGCCAAAGAAATGGGAATCCTTCCGCGGCGTTCCCGGAGCGGCTGCCTTGTCTGGGGAAGCGGCGGTGTCTTCGAGGAAACCGGAAGCCCGCGGTGACCTCTGGCGACCCGGTTTGTTTTCGGTCCGTTTCCAAACACTGGGGAATCGAAACTCGGCGGCCCTGGGGGCGGCCCTACGGAGCCTGTCTTCGGGGTGAGTGACTCGATTCGACCGGGCTAAGGGTGCGGGCAGTGTCGGGATCAACCTCCGCTGCTGTTGGTGCTCGGAAGAGACACGTCATTTTCTTCACAAACCCTTGCCCTCTCCTTTGACTAGGGAGCGGCCCGCCCCTGGGCATCCCTAACTCCTGTTTGATTTGCACGCTAGCTCTTCCAAGCCTTCCGTCCTCCTTCACTTTATTTCCCCCTTTGGCTTATTTTCTTTTCATATTCTGAATTAATGGAGCGCCTTTAGTTTCATTTCATTCATTGAAATTGCATTTCTGTCGGAAACGGAAGAAGGCTGTGTAGCTGGGACGCTACTGCCTGGGGCATCCAAGCAGTGGACTTCACGTTAACGAGGCTAACAGTAGGTAATTCGTCGTTTCTCCAGTGTCTGACCTGTGTGTTTGGCATGATTTTTCGATCATTTGTTGAGTTACTACTACATGCACGGTAGGTGGACTGTCGTTTCCTACAAACAAGGAACTTAGATACTCAAAAGCGAGGTGAAGTGTTAACTAAAACTGTAATACGAGTGTGTTGCTGGAGATACGCTAAGATGATCAAAGGTAGTGACGGTTTAGGATGGAAATAGACCCGTGCCTCTCAAACACAGGAAACATTTTCTTTTTTACTGTGGAATTTTGAATTGGGTTGCTCGAGATCTCAGTATATAATTTAAATTCTAGTTTTCTAAACGTGCCATATCTAATTTCCCAACCTCTTGTGGTCGCTCCCTCCTTCATCTGTAAGTTAGGAATGATAATCCTTCACGGGGTCAATAGAAAATTTTAATGCGATATTATTTATTAAATGGGAAGTTTTGATACATGTAAGGTTTTAGTATTAAAGAGAGAGTATGGTGTAATGGGAAATGCACTGGATTAAGTCAGAACAGTAATTCAGGATCTGAGTGCTGAATTTTCCACTTAATCGCTTGACACTGGTTGGGGGACCAAATCTCTTCTTCATTTTTCCTATCTCCCAAATGAGAGTTATGTTTACTTTTCACCGCACCGACGCATAGTTTCTAAGAGTTTTGCTGGCTCTGGAATCAACTGGCCGGTTTTCATTCCTTGGCTTCCCCACTTTCTAACATTTGCCTCTTAGTCAATCCACCTGTGATAACAGGAAATTCTTGCCCACATCAGAGGTCTTCCGCAGATTTAACGAATCGTCATGAAGAAGAGAAAAGTAGTTCCCCTAAAAGCTGCCTGACCTACCGTAAACCATCGGTAAATATCGTCAACACAACATTTTCATGATTATATGAAACGTGATGAGGTTTTTCTTAATCCATGAAGTAATAAAACCAATGTAATTTACTTTTTTCTCTTGTGGTATTTATATTCTGGATTATAGTTCTGTTATCACTATTGGAGAGTAATTACTGCTATACTAATAACACTTGATGTATATAAGTGCTCAATTCCATTGAGATGTGTTACTTTATGAAAAGAATAAAAAGTAGATTGCTTTTTGTACTTATGCTAACCCTGAGGAAGTCTTATGATTCCCTAGTCATAAATGTTACTTCTGGACTGTTGCAGTTTAGTGACACTCAGTGAGGGTTATAGAAACGAAAACGGAGTTGTTTATATTGTATATCCGATGTTGAGTATATTTGGGGCACTTACTGAATTGTAGGACATTTGAGTGCTGAGATCCATAGAGTGACAGTCTCTTGAAAAAAGGCACTTGATTATCTCTTCTTTGTAAACTAGGTAGGCCATTCCTGCCCCTAATTATTTGATTAAAAATGGGGAACGAGGAGTAAGTGTTGGTCCGTTTGCCTCCATCAGACTTAATCTTTGCCCCGTTAGTGTCTTGACTGATCCTATGAAGTGGGTTAGGGATAATTTAGCTTTTCAGAAGTAGAAGGATGATGGAAATATGAGGCTCAGTTCAGGAGGCAATACAGAATAGAGGAAAAGAGGTAAACAGTTCTTGATTCCAACCCTAGCTCTGCCGCATACCACCAGTACGACTACAGGGAAATGAGCCTCACCTCTTTAGAGCTTCAGTTTCTTCATCTGTGGTGGTGATAACAACTTTCTAGCCAAGATTGGTGTGGATCTGAGGTAAGCTTTGTGCTATACCATTTAGTCAGTTTCTGGAAAAAATGTGAATTCTTTCAGTCTGTTTAGGTTGCCGTTTTATATCTGCATTAAATTTTGCCTTCACAATTTCAGAAGGTGGGATCTTAGTGATGTAGTTCAACCCTGTCATTTTATTGGTGGGAAAATTTAGATCGAGAGAGGTAAACCTGTCAGTAATCAAGGTGGCAGATTGTAGACTAGAGTCTGGGTTTCTGAATCTCTGGTCAGTGTTCTTTCTACCACTGAGCTCTGCCTTTTCCAGATTCTTATTAGAAAAAAATCCGAATCCATGTTGTATTGTCTCTCAGAATGTTGTATTAAGAGCACAGATTTAGCAGAAAGCTTATATGGGTTCACATCCCAGTTTTGCCACTGATTACTTATGTAGCTGTAGGTAAGGTATTTAATTTTTTTAAGACCTTGGCTATAAATTAGGATAAGAGTTCCTTCCTAAGAATCTAGAAAATGCCTGTGGAAGCACTAGTGCCTGGCATATGGTAAGCGATGGATATGGTAAATACCATGATGATGAAATATGACAGGATAATCCTATGTTTTCCTAGTTAAAAAAAAAAAAAAAGACGTGTCTGGTGTCAGAAGATACTTCTGTGTTTTCTAACATCTCACAACCCTGTATGTATAGCATGTCTCACCTTGGGCTCTTAATGTTGATTGTAGTGAAGATTGCAATTTAGGATTTTCTAGAATAATTCTTACAGTGTTTGAATGTTTTTTTCTTGGTCTCTCCCTTAGCCTCAGGAACTACTCTTGATACTTTTTACCCACCTTATGTGGCAAATACGTTGCTCTTTCTCCATTATCATTGCAATATTGTAATTTATAAGAAATGTATATTTGATCATTTAGATAGCCAAAATACGTTTCTCATATGTACTTGGCTTTTGTCCACAGTTCTTGGCCCACAGCCCCCCAAACCCTTGGAATTTTCTGAGGGTAAGAGGTATGGGATCATCTTTTGTCCTATTTGGTCACTTAACAACCTCTTTTACTGAAGTTGCTTCAGAGCCATGAAGGTGAAATGGGTGTCTTCTCATTCATAACCAGTCCCTGTTTACTGAAACTATGTTTATGGTAATGAGATGACTTTGGACAGCAACTAAGGATGGGGCTGATTGCCAAGGAAACCAACCATGTAATTAGAGGGTTGGAGCTTTCAGTCCCACCAAGGTTGGTAGAGGGAAGGAGCTGAAAGTTGAATCGATTGCCAATGGCTTAATCATTTCTGTGTAAGGAAGCCTTTGTGAAAACCTAAAGAGGAGAGGGTTCAGAGAGCTCCCAGAACTTTTTCACATGCCACTGTGCCAGCCTCAAACTCCAGGAGGACAGAGCTGCTTTGTTCAGGACCTATGTATCTGTGTGGTCGGAAGCACAGGTAACAACCTAGGCTTACAATTAGCGTCCAGAGTAGAGGGCAGTCTTGTGGCACCAAGCCCTTTACCTGTGGAATATGTTGCTGTCTCTGGGTAGATCATTTCAAAATGGAGTTGAATTGTAGAGAGCTTTGCTTATTGATAGTGTAGAATCATCTGCCCCTCATGTTGGGATTGGCTGACCAGAACACGTTTTAATCATTCTTGGGAATTTCATTGTTCTCAGCAATAACTGTCAACATCTTTCACCGAAACCCTTTTTAATTCTCTTTTAATTTGTACTTTTCTTATGTAAACATCTAAGAAGAGTCAGTTTAATTCCAAATATATAAAATATTTGCATTATATATTTCCTATAGGTAAATCTGTCTGATTCTCCTATACTATTGTGACGAGAGAGATAATGAAGTTGCTTTCTATAATTTTAAAAACAAAATCTCCATGCAAAAGTTAGGTGCTGTTTAACAATTGATAATATAAAACTAACCATGCCCACAATTGTTTAATAATACTAGTTACAGTTGGAATTCTATAAATCGCATAATAGCCACTTTGTAGAGTAATGACTGTCAAATTGGATAGGGACTTAAAATCATATGGGATGATTATTGAAAGTTCAGTTTGACATTTTCATCCCAGATATATATCTATATCTATATGTAGATATACATATAGATATGTCTATAGATGTATATATATCTATATCTATATATACTGACTTGCATAGATCTGCAGTGCAGTCTAGCAGTCACTATTTTTGTTTATTTGTTTTCCATTATCATTTTATTTATTTACTGAAATATAGTTAACATATAATGTTATATTAGTTTCAGGTGTAAAATATACTGATTTAACAACCATATACATTATGCTATGCTCATCCCTACCCCTCTGGCAACCATTAGTTCTCTGTATTTATGGGTCCATTTCTGCTTTTGTTCTTTTGTTTTTTAGATTGTACATCTAAGTAAAATCATGTAAGATTTGTCTTTGACTTATTTCATTAGCATGATGCCCTGTAGGTCTATCCCTGTTGTCACAAATGGCAAGATCTCATTCTTTTTTATGGCTGAGTAATATTCCATTGTGTGTGTATGTGTGTGCCGTATCTTCATTATCCATTTGTCTGTCAATGGACACTTAGGTTGTCTCCATATCTTGGCTGTTGTAAATTCTACAGTAAACATAGGGGTGCATATATCATTTCAAATTAGTGTTTCCATTTTTGGGGGGAATTACGGAGTGATAATGGTTTTTCTATTTTTAAATGTTTTTTTTCTATTCCATTCTATTCCAGAATATGTGTTTTTCTATTCTATCATGTTTTCCACAGTGACTATACCAATTTACATTTCCACTAGGGAATGCACTAGGGCCTCTTTTTCTATGCATCTTTGCCAACACTTAATATTTTTTGTGTTTTTGATAGTAGCTATTCTGACAGTTGTAAGGTTCTATATCCTTGTGGTTTTGATTTGCATTTCCCTGATGGTTAGTGATATTGAGCATCTTTTAATGTATCTGTTGGCCGTCTGTATGTCTTCTTTGGGTAGATGTCTATTCAGGTCCTCTCCCCATTTTTTGTTCATATTATTTGGGATTTTTTAGTGTTATATAAGTTTTTATATTATCACTATTAACCCCTTATCAATACGCCATATGCAAATCTCTTCTCCCATTTGGTAGATTGCCCTTGTGTTTTGTTGATGGTTTCCTTTGCCATGTGAGTTTGTTTATTTTGGTGTAGCCCCAATAGTTTATTTTTGCTTTTGTTTCCCTTTCCTGAGGAGACATGTCTAGAAAAATGTTGCTAAGTCTAATGACAAAGAGATTACTGCCTAGATTTTCTTCTAATTTTATGGTTTCAGGTCTCACATTTAGGTCTTTAATGCATTTTGAGTGTATTTTTGTATATGGTGTAAGAGTGTGGTGCAGTTTCATTCTTTTGCATATAGCTGTCTAATTTTCTCAATACCAGTTGTTGAGGAGACTATCTTTTTCCCCGTTGCCTAGTCTTGTCTCCATTGTCATAGATTAATTGACCATGTCAGCATGGGTTTATTTCTGAGCTCTCTATTCTGTGTCTCTTTATGTGCCACTACCATACTATTTTGATTACTGTAGCTTTGTAGTATATCTTGAAATCTGGAATTGTAGTATGTCCAGCTTTGTTCTTCTTTCTCAAGACTGCTTTGGATATCCAGGGTCTTTTATGATTCCATACAAATTTTAGTATCATTTGTTCTAGTTCTGTGAAAAATGCTGTTGGTATTTTGACTGGGATTGTATTAAATCTGTAGATTGCTTTGTGTATAGGATGTACATTTTAACAATACTCTTCTAACCCAAAAGTATGGGATATGTTTCATTTGTGTTGTCTTCAATTTCTTTCATTGTTTTATAGTTTTCACTGTACAGATCTTTCACTTCCTTGGTTAAGTTTATTAGGTATTTTGTTCTTTTTGGTTCAATTGTAAATGGAACTGTTTTAATTTCTCTTTCTGCTACTTTTTTATTAGTGTATAAAAACAACAGATTTCTGTATATTAATTTTGTAAACTACAACTTTACTGAACTTGTTTATTCTAATTTTTGGTGGAGTCTTCAGGTTGTTTTTTTTTTTTTATGTCTAGTGCCATGTAAATAATGACAGTTTTACTTCTTACCAGTTTGGATGCCCTTTATTTCTTTTTCTTGTTTGTTTACTAGAACTTCCTAGGCTAGGACCTTCCAGTACTATGTTGATTAAAAGTGGAGAGAACAGACACTCTTGTCTTGTTCCTGATCTTGGAAGAAAAGCTCTCAGGTTTTCACTATTATGATGTTAGCTGTGGGGTTTTCATATATGACCTTAATTATCCTGAGGTATGTTCTCTCTAAACCCACTTTGTTGAGAGAGTTTTTATTATGAACAGCTGTTGAATTTTGTCCATTGCTTTTTCTGGATCTATTGAGATGATCATCTTACTTTTATCCTTCATTTTGCTAATGTGGTATGTCACATTAAGTTGATTTGTGGATATTGAACCATCCTTCATACCCAGAAGAAATCCCATATGATTGTGGTGAATGATCCTTTTCATATATTTTTGAATGCAGTTTGATAAAATTTTGTTTGAGGATTTTTGCTATTATTTGTTTGACTTCATCAGGGATATTGACCTGTAGTTTTCTTTTCTTTTCTTTTTTTTTTTTTTTTTTTTTTTTTTTTTTTGTAGTGTCTTTGTCTGGTTTTAGTATCAGGATACTGCTGGCTTCATAGAATGAATTTGGAAGTTTTCCTTCCTCTTCTGTTTTTGGAACGGTTTGAGAATAAGTATTAATTCTTTAAATCTTTGGTGGAATTCACCTGGTGAATCCATCTGGTCCAGGATTTTGTTTGTTCAGAGTGTTTTAAGTTAATGATTCAATTTTATTACTAGTAATTGCTTGTTCAGATTTTCTATTTTTCCTGACTCAGTGTTGGAAGATTGTGTTTCCAGGAGTTTATCTATTTCTTTTCAGTTGTTTGTCCAGTTTGTTGATAGATAGTTTTTCATAGTAGTCTCTTAAAATCTTTTTTGTCTTTGAGTGATATCAGTTGTTATTTCTCCTCTTTAATTTCTGACTTTTTTGGGGGCCTCTCTCCTTTTTTTCTCTTTATGAGTCTGGCCAGAGGTGTATCAATTTTGTTTGTCCCTTCAGACAACCAGTTCTTTATTTCATTAATCTTTTCTATTGTTATTTGGTCTCTATTTTGTTTATTTTGGTCTATTTCGTTTATTTCTGCTCTGATCTTCATTACTTTCTGCCTTCTAGTAACTGTGGACATTGTTCTTCTTCTGGTTCCTGTAGGTTATTGTTAGATTGTTTATTTGAAATTTTTCTTGGGGCTTCTGGGTGGCTCAGTTGGTTAAGCCTCCGACTTGAGTTCCGGTCATCATCTTGCAGTCTGTGAGTTCAAGCCCTGTGTCCAGCTCTGTGCGGACAGCTCAGAGCCTGAAGCCTGCTTCTGATTCTGTGTCTCCCTCACTCTCTACCTCCCCCTGCTTGTGCTTTCTCTCTGTCAAAAACATTAAAAAAATTTTTTTTTAATTAAAGTTTTTTTCTTGATATAGGCCTGTATTGCATTAAATTTCCCTCTTAAAACTACTTTTGCTGTGTCCCAAAGATTTTGGACCATTGTGTGTTCATTTTCATTTTCTCAGTGTATTTTTTTTTAAGTTTCTCTTTGATGTCTTCATTGACCCATTGGTTGTTTAGTGCCATGTTGTTGAGCCTTCACATGTTTGTGTTTTTCAAGTTTTTCTCTTGGGATTGATTTTTAGTTTCATATTGTGGTCAGAAAAGATACTTGGTATGATTATAATCTTAAATTTATTGAGACTTGTTTTGTGGCCTAACATGATCTATTCTGGAGAATGTTCTATGTGCACTTGAAAAGAATGTGTATTCTGTTGTTTTGGGTGGAATGTTCTATATATGTCTGTGTTAAGTCCATCTGGTCTAATGTGTCTTTCAGAAACACCATTTCCTTATTGATTCTCTGCCTGGATGACCTATCCATTGATGTAAGTAGGGTGTTAAAGTTTCTGACTATTATTGTATTACTGTCAGTTTCTCCCTTCTTGTCTGCTAACTAATGTTTGCTTTATTTATTTAGGTGCTCCAATGTCAGATGCATAGATATTTATAATTGTTACATTCTCTTGTTGGGTTGATCCCTTTATAGTTACATAATGCTCTTCTTTGTCTCTTATTACAGTCTGTGTTAAAGTCTGTTTCATCTGATAAGTATTGGTGCTCCCAGGTTTGTTTGTTTTTTTCCGTAATTGAGTTTTTATTGTTCTGGGGATCAGAACAGACATTTCAATTTGTACACATTTCTAGACATATGTACCGAACAATTTGAAAAATCATGTAGTTGTGATTTCTTTTTCTAAAGGTTATTTCAGTGACCTTTCAGCTTAAAATTTGGAGGCAAATTTTTCTTAACAGCAATATATTCAAATGTTGATATGCTGTTACATTGTTAAGTCCCATTATTTCACAATTTAATATTATATACATTACATACTCAAATTTTCAGTCTGGCACAGCACATTAGCAAAGTTACTAGGAAAACTGGACCAAATCCAAGATGTTACAGAGGGCACAAAATTCTGACAGGGAGAGGCAAGATCAAGGAGTGGTCTTCTTTAGGAATCAATTCTGTCAAAAACAACATTGGAATAGAAGTAATTTAAGATGTTCAAGACCTAGTAAACTCATGACTGACTCCAAATTGCCATTTAGTATGCTTGGCATTATAGGATATAAAAACTACCCCATCTATGGAATGTTAAACTGACACCCAAGATAATCAAAGCATCCCGTATTCAATATCCCACTATTTTCTGGTTGTACCGAAAAATAAAAATTAACAACTAGCAAATGATTTCACCTTTTTAAAAAAGCATTTACACTTAAATAATGGTATGAGGTGGGATTCCCTCCTTCCTAAAAATGTTTGTGGAGCTACTAAAGAACTTGGGTTCACAAAATAGTTAATAAAAATATTCCTCTGGATTGCATACGTAGGGAGACAGGGACCACTACTAATAAGACATGGTATATGATATTAATCAGACTTGGCTTCTTTCTCTCCTGCTTCATCAGAGGCTAGACTCCCCTCATTTTCAGTTTTTCCATTTTCTGTAGGTAAGTTTCCTTTTGTTTCTTGGTTAGCCACTTTAACCTGTTTTCCCTTTGCTTTCCTTTTCCCCTTTACTTTTTTTTTGTCTGAAGATTTATCCTTTTCTTCCTCCTTTTTTGGCTTCTTTTCCACTTTTGTGGGTGCAGGTTTGGCTGACAGCCTCACCAGTTTCCTCTTGGGCTACTCCTTTGCCACCCCCTCAGTGGAGCTGACCTTCCTCTTGGGCATTGTGGCAGTAGGGTAGGTGCATGCTGGGTGCCTGCAGGTCACAGAGTGCTGAGAGCCTTTACAAAGTCGGGCTGCCTGGTTGCAGCCACTCCTCCCACACCCAAGCTGCTCTGACATACCCCAGATATTTTTGCTTTAGTTTGCATGGAATATCGTTTTTCAGTCCTTCACTTCAATCTGAAGTGAGTCTCTTATAGGCAGCATATAGGTAGGTCTTGTTTTTTTAATCTATTCTTCACCCTATGTCGTTAGATTGGAACATTTAGACCACTCACATTTAAAGTAATCCTTGATAGGGGTACCTGGGTGGCTCAGTTAGTTGCGCTTCTTCTGACTCTTGATTTCTGCTCAGGTCATGATCTTGAACCCCTCGTTGGGCCCTGCCCTGAGCATGGAGCCTGCTTGAGATTTTCTCTCTCCCTCTTTCTCTCTGCCCGTCTTGTGCATGCATGCGCTCTTTTGTTCGCTGTCTCTGTCTCTCTCTCCAAATAAACATTAAAAAAAAAAAAATTGTTGCTAGGTATGTGCTTAGCGCCATTTTTTTGTTAATTGTCTTCTGGTTATTTTGTAGTTTTTCTCAGTTCCTTTCTTGATCTCTTTCCCTGTGATTGAGAACTTTCTTTAGTGTTATGCTTGGCTTTCTTTCTCTTTTTTTGTGTATCTGTAAAGGTTTTTGGTTTGTGGCTACCATGAGTTTCATATTTGACATCCTAAGTGTAACAGTCTGTAGTAAGTTGATGGTCACTTAAGTTCAAACACATTTTGAGAGAACCTCATTTTTACTCCCACATTTTATGTATACGTTGCCATATTTTACATCTTTTTTATTTTGTTACTACTCTTAAGTAATTTTTTTAGGACATAATAGATTTTACTACTTGTGTTTTTTATTTTTTTAAATTTTTTTTTCAACGTTTATTTATTTTTGGGACAGAGAGAGACAGAGCATGAACAGGGGAGGGGCAGAGAGAGAGAGGGAGACACAGAATCAGAAACAGGCTCCAGGCTCTGATCCATCAGCCCAGAGCCCGACGCGGGGCTCGAACTCACGGACCGTGAGATCGTGACCTGGCTGAAGTCGGACGCTTAACCGACTGCGCCACCCAGGCGCCCCACTACTTGTGTTTTTTAACGTTCATACTAGCTTTATAAATGATTGCTGTACTAACTTTATGTTTGCTTCTATTTTTACTCTTGAAATTTTTTCCTTTTCTAATTATGGTCATTTCTTTTCCACTTAAAGTCCCTTCAACGTTTATTATAATACCAGTTTAGTGGTGGTGAACTCCTTTAACTTTTGCTTGTCTGGAAAACTATTATCTCTCCTTCAATTCTGAATGATAATGTTGTTGGGTAGAATATTCCTGGATGTAGGTTATTTACGTTTCAGCACTTTGTATATATCATGCCAGTCCCTTCTGGCCTGCAAAGTTGCTGCTTTTAAAATTCTTTATCTTTGATCTTTGATGATATTTTAATGGTATGTCATGTTGTGGACCTCCTTTGGTCCATCTTGTTTGGGACTCTGGTTGCTTTCTGTACCTGGATGTCTGTTTCCTTCCCCAGGTTAGGGAAGTTTTCAGCTATTATTTTTGTCAAATAAGTTTTCTGCCCCTTTCTCTCCTTTCTTTCTGGGACCTCTGAAATGTGAATGTATGTTTGCTTGATATTGTCCAAGAGATCCCTTAGCCTACCCTCATTTTGTAAAATTCTTCCTCTTCCTTTTCTTCTTCCTCCTCCTCGTCCTCCTTTTTTATTGCTATTCAGTTTAGGTCCTTTCTATTATCTTGTCTTCCAGTTTGCTGATTCATTCTTTTGCATCTTCTAATCTGTTGATTCCCTCTAGTGTATTTTTTATTTCAGTTGTTGTATTCTTTTTTTTAAGTTTACTTATTTATTTAGAAAGAGAAAGAGGAGAGAGAATCCCAACCCGGGTACATGCTGTCAGCACAGAGCCCCATGCAGGGCTGGATCCCAGGAACCGTGAGATCATGACCTGAGCTGAAATCAAGAGTCAGATGCTTAAGCCCAGTTTTTAAGTAATCTCAACACTCAACATGGGGCTCAAGCTTACAACCCCAAGGTCAAGAGTTGCATGCTCTACCAACTGAATGGCCAGGCACCCCTTGGGTGTGTTTTAATCTATGGCTATTTCTCATATAATTTTTAGGACAATTAGATAAGCAATTTTCATGCTGCTGTCCAGTGCTTTCCAAGTCATGTTTATAGTACAATAAGTAAATATTTGGAATAATAGTATGAAACCTGCAAGAAGCATATAAATGCAAATAATACTTTCTCATATTTGGAGAGGACACCAAATGCACCTTTTTGGTGATTTAAAACCAAAATAGGAAATAAGATTTAAATATATAAAATAAGCCAATCGCATTACTGATTTTGTCCTAAAAAGGACCACTTATCATATTATACATGTGACATTGTTATATCATTATATCTCCTTCCATCTAAGATACTTAAAAGTCGTTCCATAAGATTCCTAGTTTTGTAGTTCTTAACAAATCTGAGTATGTGGAAAATTCGTTGGGTGGAAAATACTGATAGTTCAGGCTCTGAAATCCAAGTGCTTGTACTGTATGTCATCTGATCTTGGTTAAGCTTTGTAACCTTCCCAGGCCCCAGTTTTCTCATCCGTGAAATGAATACAGTAAGATTTTCTACCTCAGAGTGTAGTCATGAGAATTAAATGGGATAATGTTTTTAAAATACTTAGCACAATACTGAGTAGTTCATTTGGTTACAGATACATTTTATAAATATTGTGTAAGTATTCTTCATATTCTTGAATCCTATCCATTCTTGAATTCCATAGAATAAGGACCAAATTCTGTAGTCTCTGTTATAAAGAGAGTTTGTTTCTGTTAGGTTTTTTATTTCACATTTTGCTGTTTATCTTTTCATACCTTCTCCCCATACTTTCAGGTCTTTGAACTTGTTTCTCCTTCCTAGAAGTTTTAAGTACAATGAAAATAACCATCCTCTTCACTTAAGAGTATGGGACTAAGAGTCATTTTTTGTGTGTGTGATACTTCTTTCAAAACCACTCTTCCTTCCCAACCCTCAATTTCCATAGCATTCTCTCTTGTTTCAAATATATTACTTATCTTTATGGTGTGGTAATTATTTTACTGCCCAGCTGTTTTCCACACTGGGTTTTCCTTGCTGAATAAATGATTGTTTCGTGATAAAAATGAATAGGAAATCACACAGCTGAGCTAGCTAGAACTTTGTGTAAAGTAAAAGCATATATGCTCTGATCCTTAAAGTGCACAGTCTGTAGGACATCTGTGTTGATTGTGTAGAGCAGTTTATGCTTACTTCTTGTTTTTCAACTTTCTTTGGAGAAAAAATTATCCCAGTTGAATAACTCCTCATTTGGATATTAAGATATGAGAAATTATGTCTAAGATGGGCACAATTTTATCTCTCCTTAAACTATACTGCCTGCTGCCGCTTAACTAGCGAACTATTCTTGTTCTGCTTAGCAAGCTTTTCAGATATAACATGTAGGAGAAAGAATCTCATGTGGATATACATATGCATACTTGCAGTTTGCAATGTGGGAATAACCCATACTTTCCTTTTGGAGAGGAAATACCAACATTTCAGCTATCAGCAGCATGACTGGTATGATGTTTGCTGTTATTTTGGAAAAGGGTTGAATTCAGAGAGGAAAAAGTAAACCCCATTAAAGGAAGAAAACTTTTTCTTCATTACGAGAAGAAAGTATATCTTCCACCAGAAGCAGCAGAAATTAAGTATGGTTCTAAGGACCTGGCACCTTTTTGGGATATGTAGGTAGCATAGTCCTTTCTTATTTTTGGACTCTATTGACAGGCTGGGAAAGATTCTAACTTAAGAGTAGGAGTTGTCCTATATGGTTAGAAAAAAATTTTAAATATTTTTAATGTTTATTATTTTTGAGAGGAAGAGAGACAGAGCGTGATCAGGGGGAGGGGCAGAGAGAAAGGAAGACACAGAATCCAAAGCAGACTTGAGGCTTATGGGTGTCAGCACAGAGCCCGACGTGGGGCTCGAACTCATGAACTGTGAGATCATGACCTGAGCTGAAGTCAGATGCTTAACTGGCTGAGCCACCCAGGGGCCCTGCTTAGAAATTTTTAAGTTGGTATTGGTGAAAATTGTCTGATAGCTTTCACCTACTCAGATTGTAGTACACACATTCATTTTTGCCTACCTCTCCTATAATCCTAGATATAAAAAAATTGCTAGGCATACCAAACTCTAACATTAGTTGAGAACAATTGGAAGCTTTTCATTGTAAAACCAGTAAAGCAGAAATACAGTGATAGAAGACCAGAACCAGAAAAACACACACTTTTCCTTAATACTCATGTTGTCTGAAATACAGCAAAATGGACTTTATAGGCATTGATTGATACAGGGAGGGAGGCTAGAAGTTTTGGAGAAAAGCAGGCATAGTAAAACATGGATTCTGTGGTTTAATCACCTATGTTTACATCTCAATTCATTATTTACTATGTTACTTGGGAAAATTACTTAAATTCCTTCTACTTCAATTCCTCACCTATAATATTCTTGGAACAGTGACTGACACAGTAAGCAATAAAATATTATTCCAAGCAAGGAATAGTAAATAAAATTTTTTTCAGTAGTCCTTAATTATGTAAGATACATGAAATTCCATTATAGTCTTTATTTAGAATGCTGTATTTGGTGTTTTATTTCAAACTTAAAAATGTTTAAAAGGATTTTTTAGGTTCTCTTATGATATGCAGCCCCTCTTACCCTGTTTTTCCCATGAGGTCTTAAAAGGTTTCAGCCACAATTTCTCCTTCCACAGTGTTTTTCAGGAACATAACTCTCAGATGGGGAAGTAATGATGAACCTAACAGCAAAAGTAGATGTACAGAGCAAGTAAGTTCCCTAACTAATGGAGTAACTGGCTGCTTCTCTTAGGTGTTAGAGTTGGGGACACAATGATGAACAAAACAAACATAACTTGCACCCTCACAGAGCTAACTAACATCTACTAGCTTTTACTTGGACTGAGTACTTAACCTTTGTGATCCTATAAAATGTAGATGATACCTATCTCATAGAATTGTTTGGATGGGTTTAAATGAGATAGTATTAAGAGAATGTAGTACAAGGTACTGGGACATGGTAAGTACTGAAATGTTAATTCCAGGGCCCCTGGGGGGCTCAGTCAGTTAAGCATATAACTTTGGCTCAGGTTATGATCTCGCAGTTCATGTGTTCGGGCCCCGGGATGGGCTCTCTGCTGACAGCTCAGAGCCTGGAGCCTGGTTCAGATTCTGTGTCTCCCTGTCTCTCTGCCTCTCCCTCACATGCTCTCTCTCTCAAAAATAAAAAAAAAAAAAACATTTTAAAAAGTTTTTTTAATGGGTACTATTGCAGTTGCACAACAAACAACTACTGGTATGGGAAGAATGTAGTGGAGCATGCCTTAAAACTTCTGTAATAGTCTTGTAATGAATTGTACTTGGAGTTTTTGATAATTTATAGTTTGGGAAGCTATAAAACTTGCTATTTATATATGTAAGTGGAAGTGCTGATAAGAACAAAATAATGGGTATTAAGTATTTAAAAATGTTTATCCTTTCCATAAAAATGGTTTCACAACTTTTTCTAAAACTATTTTAATAGCTTCGGTTGGTTTCAAATGCTTTATAGATATCAACTCATTTAATATTCTTATGAATTCTGTGAAATAGTCGCTACGATTTTTTATACTTTATAAATAAGGAAACTGAGGCAGAGAGATTAAGCATCTTGCCCAAAGCCACACTGGCTCTAAGTAGTAGTACTTGGATGCAGCTCCTAGAATCTGGTTTCAGAGTCCATGCCCTTTACCAGTATTTTATGCTGCCTCTAAAAGAAAAGAGTTTTTAAACATTGCCCCAGTATGCTCATTCTAAATACATCTCTCTTGCTCATTTATTCAATGGGACATTTGTATTTTATATTCTTTTAAAAAGCTGTCATGGATGCACTGGTAGAAGATGATATCTGCATTCTGAATCATGAAAAAGCACATAGGAGAGATACGGTGACTCCAATCTCAATATATTCAGGAGATGAGTCTGTTGCTTCACATTTTGCCCTTGTCACTGCATATGAAGACATCAAAAAACGACTTAAGGATTCAGAGAAAGAGAACTCTTTCTTAAAGAAAAGAATAAGATTTTTGGAAGAAAAGGTAATTATTATCTTTATTATATTTTATGACTTAAAGAATAATTTAAAATACTTGACATTTTAAATAGTTTTCTATCCTGTCTTCCATGGTTTACTAAATTTCCAAGAATAACTCACTTCTAATCTTAAAACCCTGGGCATACTGCATTTATCATACTTTACATATAATGTACATGATGAATATTTGTAGAATATTCAACTTGGAATAGCAATAACAACTTCCAAAAACAACTTGGAATAGATTTTTCTTTTTTCAGATTGCCGTACCTTCATAAACTGTGTTTTATTCAGCATGTTAATATGTGTGCAAAAAATTATATGCCAACAAAGGAAATTAAGTGTCAAAGGAGGAAGCTCCTGTAACATTATTCTAATATGTTTAAAAATGTCTTCACTAGAATTGACATACATCTTCTTTACCTGAACATTCTCTTTTGTTTTTCAACACACAGAATAATGCTTTCAACTGATAAATTAATGTCATCTGTTTACCTTTTTCATGCAGAAACCTGACACTCCTAAATGTTATAGAATATTTAAGCTTGATAGCTGATCCCATTATAAATCATCACATCTACTTGGCTTTGGATAGTGGAACTCTTCAAAGTTCCACTATAAGTTCCATATAAGTGGAACACTTATATTTTTGTTTTTGAGTTTTAAAGTTTTAACTTAGTTTTATGTTTCTTTGGATTAGATAATTTTATTTGTATTTTATGAACAGCAGCTTCGCCAAAGGGAAAGGAAATGGATTCTTAGCTGCCAAGGAAATGAATTATCTTGTTACAAAAACTGTAGGACGGGGCTTGGTAGAGTTTGATTCATCTAGGGGAAGTACAAGAAAGGAAGTCAGTTGTAAAAATCATGATTTCTTTGAATTCCTATGCATTTTCTTTAATGATAATCAAATAAATTTGTGATATACTGGGATCGAGTGAGAAAAGGTAACATTTTGGAGTTCATAGTTATGTTTATTTTTAAATTAAGTAGAAAAATGTGATTTGGTATAGTTAACATTGGAGATAGTTCTGTACTTTGTGACCAATAATCCTATTAATTTCTATTCTGGAATAATCTACTAAATGAACTAACACGTTTATTCTCTAAAAAGCCAAGTATACCTTCATTTCTCACTTTTTCTGATGATGGAAATGAAATACTACTGGCTTGGAAAACATCTTTGTACTATAAAAGAATGATGTAGTATTTTAGTATGATGAATTAATATATGCTATAAGACAGAAAACACTGATTAAAAGCATAAAGTAGAGCACTTTAAAAATACTTACCTGTATTTTTTTTCTTTCTTAATCAATAAAGCTTAATTGTTGGAAGTGAAATGTTTTATTTAATTATAGTCCAGGCTTTATCCCTGCATTACAAAAAAAGTAAGGTGTAGAGTCATCAGAAGACTGGCTTCTTTGTGTGTGTGTGTGTGTGTGTGTGTGTGTGTGTGTGTGTGTGTGTGTGTGTGTATAGAATTCCTTCTTAAGCTTTCTCTTCTAATTTCATTCTCTTAGCTTATAGGAGCTCGATTAGATGAAGAAACAAGTTCTGTGGGACGTGAACAAGTAAATAAGGCCTATCATGCATATCGAGAGGTTTGCATTGATAGAGATAATTTGAAAAGCAAATTGGATAAAATGGTAAGTTGGTTTAAAAAGAATATCTATATATTGGGAATGAGTTTCTTCTTCAGGAAGCTTAAAATTAGAAATAAATAT
This sequence comes from Herpailurus yagouaroundi, assembly GCF_014898765.1. NCBI lineage: Eukaryota > Metazoa > Chordata > Mammalia > Carnivora > Felidae > Herpailurus > Herpailurus yagouaroundi. The sequence goes on from NW_024412400.1 coordinate 14,466,656, forward strand.
TTATATTTATTAAATTAAAAATTGAAAATATACATGCTCAGGGCAAAAATAGCAATTTTTAATAGTAATATTTATAACTTATTTCTGTGCAAAATAAATACTTTGTATGTAATGATGTTTAGGACTTAAATATGTCTAACGCCACTAACTTATTTTTAAAAATCATGACATAGTAGGATTTGTCAATGTTTTAAAAATGAAAAGAAAAAAAGCCAGTGAATAATATCCTGTTTGAAAAGCAGAGAGATTAGCGAAAAACTGGGTTCATTTTCCCACCTCACTTTTTAAAAGGCCTGAATCGGTTTTTTTCATCTACCTGAAAATTAATATATATCAAGCTACAGATTATACCAAATGTAATTTGGCATTTTCCCTACTTAACTAGAATAAAGACAACTCTGAATCTTTGAAAGTATTGAATGAACAGCTACAATCTAAAGAAGTAGAACTTCTCCAGCTAAGGACAGAGGTGGAAACTCAGCAGGGTATGCCACTTATTTGTTACAAATGTTATAATGGAATCAGTACAGTTTTCCATTTATGTGTTATATCCATTACCAGTTTTCTTTATCTGTATGCTAAGGCCTTAACTTATTTTATAATTTTAGGCTTACGTTAATTTCTCTGATCTGCTTTCACAAAATATCAACCCCTTTTAACTTTTCCTTAGATATAAATTGCACTTTTCCTAGAGAAAATTTGATGGTTTTTATTCAGGGCTAGTTTGTGATGAAGTAGATGAAGAAAGGAGTAGAACCCCATCCTTGTCAAAACGTCTTGCCTGCTGGTATGTCCTGGCTTTTCCTTTCTAATGAACTTTTGCCTGCTATTAGACGCCTGTCATGGAGTAGTTACAATTCCTTTTTTTTTTTTTTTTTTTTAATTTCTGAAGGCTGTTAAAATGTGCAGATGCAATGCTAGAGTGAAAAATTAGTTATGGAACAATATGGGTATTGGCCTGTTCCCATAAACATTCTGATGAGCCAAACTGAAGAGTAGTCCTCTGAGGGAGACCTTTTGATAGGAGATTGAGATGAGCTCTCTTATAATAGCTGGTTGGGGATTTTTCTAGGTAGGGAGTCTAAAGCATTTAGTCAAGAGTAAGTCAGTATACAGTTGTATTGAGTTTCTGCAGTGGAATGTTCATCAGTAAATCATTTTGACATCATGTTCTAGGCCTTATGGTCAAACTCTCTAGGGGGACTAGATGGAGTGATTAGCTATGTGAGCTTCAGTTTCCTCACTTCATTTACTTTTATCACTGTCTTAACCTTGACTTACATAGGTAGATTATTGACTTGTCTACAATTTGATTAGTGTCGTATATTTTAAAGTTCCAGACTTACAAACTTGTACTTTAATGTAAATAGAAAATCAGGGACAGGGATGATTAATACATTTTAAAACAAGATTGGCAGGTTTTATATTCTCATTAGCATAGATCTTTGAACGTAATTATTGTTTTTTAAAAACTTACTTGTGCATGTTTTATATTAGTTTTTGTATTATGTACATTTTACTATGGAATTGCAACAAATGTCGAAGGCAGAAATAACCATTTTAACGTCTATCCTTTTTTTAGTGATAAGGAATTTAAATCCACCTTCATCAAACTGGGAGGTGGAAAAGTTGAGCTGTGACCTGAAGATCCATGGTTTGGAACAAGAGCTGGAACTGATGAGGAAAGAATGTAGTGATCTCAAAATACAGCTACAGAAAGCCAAACAAATGGTACTACAGAATTATTAAATTGAGAAGTTCAGTATTCAGTACTGTGTACTATTCAGTACTATTTGTAGGATTTGTAACTAAGGATTAAATTGTAGAGTTAACTTATATTGTTGCTACTTAGAGAGTTAAAGTCTCTGAAAAATTCACCTTTATCTTCCATTTTAGCCATTTGGTGTAAAATTTGATATACTGTATACTTCTAGCATAATCCCAGAATTTATAATTTTGTTTTAAAAAGCTCACTTAAAAAAACCTTAGTTTATTAATTTATTAAAGCTATTCTTTTAAACTCCTTTTCTTCAGTTTCCTTAAGTCATTTTTTTCTGTAAAGCTTAAAGAGAACTCAAGTTTTAAGTTTATCGTTTTGTTTAATAATTTGATTAATGTAGACACTACAAGATACAACTTAATTTTTAGGATTCTTTTTTAAGAAGGAAAAACTTGTCTAATAATTTTTAGAAGTTTAATACTTTTGGGACAACTTTAATTTTTAGCAAATAGCCGAGGCTGTAAGAATTGGGAAAAAGCAAAAACGAAAAGCCCCGCTGAGCTGCTAAAGTACAGTTAGCCTCAAGTCATCCACTAAAACACAAGTTGCCTCTCAGGTCCTCACCTAATCTGTTTACCAGAACTTTACATTGGGTTCTAACAAACTTGATTACAAGGTTAGATGTCATGACAGATAGTACTGAATAGAAAAAGAAGAAATAATAAGAGTGTGAGAGCACATGCACCATATGCAAAATAGTTGTTACAAATAATAGCCAAACTATGGAAAGAGCCCAAATGTCCATCAACTGATGAATGATAAAGAAGAGGTGGTATATATACACAATGGAATATTACTCAGCCATCAAAAATAATGAAATCTTGCCATTTGCAATGACATGAATGGAGATAGAGTGTGTTATGCTAAGCCAAGTCAGAGAAAGACAAATACAGTATCATATGATTTCACTTGTATGGAATTTAAGAAATAAAAGATGAACGTGGCGGTGGGGTGGGGAAGAGAGGGAAACAAACCATAAGAGACTTTTAAGTATAGAGGACAGGTTGACGGTTGATGGAGGGTGACAGGTCAGCTAGATGGATTATAGTTATTAAGGAGGGCACTTTTAATGAAGGGCACTGAGTGTTGTATGTAAGTGGTGAATTACTAAATTCTGCTTCTGAAACCAATATTGCACTGTGTGTTAACAATTTAAATAAAAATTTGGGAAAAAAATCTTAACAAAATTATTGTTACAGAAATTGTAAAGGTTAGTAGTCTAGAGTCAAACAACCGTTATATACATTTATGTATTTTAAATAAGTTAACCAGTTAGATAATTATTTCTCATCTTAACCATTTTGCCCATCAGAGCATTCTAACTCCATTGAGGAGCTGTGTCACCTACCCCTGGTTCCTCTTGGGATGCCAGTAACTGATAAGGGAACTACTTCCCATACTTCCTGACTGCCAGCCAGCATGCTTCCCCTGAATCCCAGCTGTCCTTAAATGGAACTGATAGTTCTCTCTTCTGTAATGTAGTCTTTATTGAATGTGACCACCACTTGAGGATGAGCCAGGCATTAAGAATAATACAGCATTCCACCTTGGCCTTGGCCAAATGAATTCCTCTGAACTGGCAATGAGAACTTGCTTTCAAGCCCCCAGGCCTGAGAAAGGTGAAATACCACAGAAATTAACGTCAGTTCCTGTTGAGCAAAATGCTTTTTTTCCTACTTGACATCTGAAGTTAACCACTGCCATACCTTTGAACCTGTGATTACATACCGTAATTTCTTCAAAGGCCTCAAGCATCCTGTCCTACAAGCTTAGGTGCCATAGCCCCTGAAAAGCTAGCTAGATGGCTGCCTGACTGCTATGGTTGCTTGTTTATTTATATATGTTTTTTAATTTTATGTTTTTTTTTTTTTAATTTTTTTTCAACGTTTTTTATTTTTTGGGACAGAGAGAGACAGAGCATGAACGGGGAAGGGGCAGAGAGAGAGGGAGACACAGAATCGGAAACAGGCTCCAGGCTCTGAGCATTCAGCCCAGAGCCCGACGCGGGGCTCGAACTCACGGACCGCGAGATCGTGACCTGGCTGAAGTCGGACGCTTAACTGACTGCGCCACCCAGGCGCCCCTAATTTTATGTTTTAAAAATTTTTAATTTCAGTATAGTTAAGATACAATGTTATATTAGTTTTAGGTGTACAATACAGTGATTCAGCAATGCTATACCTTACTAAGTACTCATCATGATAAGTGTACTCCTAATTTTCTTCCCATATTTAACTCATCCCTACCCCTTTTGATAATCGTCTATTTGTTCTCTATGGTTAAGAGTCTGTTTTTGGTTTGTCTCTTTTTTTCTTTGTTTATTGGTTTTTTAAATTCTACCGTGAGTGAAATCATATGATATTTGTCTTTCTCTGACTGGGTTATTTCGCTCTGCATCATACTCTCTAGATCCATCTATGTTGTTGCAGAAGGCAAGATTCTCTTTTATGACTGAGTGATAGTCCATTTTATGCATGCACACACACACACACACACACACACACACACACACACACATCCTCTATCCATATATTGATGTACACTGGGGCAGCTTCCATATCTTGGTTATTGTAAATAATGCTGCAATAGACATAGGGGTGCATATATCCCTTCCAATTAGTGTTTTCATATTCTTTGGGTAAATACCTAATAGCGGAATTACAGAATCATACGGCAATTCTGTTTTTAATTTTTTGAGGAACCTCCATAGTGTTTTCAAAGTGGCTACACCAGTTTGTATCCCACCAGCACATATGAGGGTTCCTTTTTCTCCACATCCTTGCCGACACTTGTTTTTTATTTTAGCCATTCTGACAGGTGTGAGGTGATACCTTATTATGGTTTTGATTTGCATTTCCAAATGATGAGTGATGTTGAGTATCTTTTCATGTCTGTCGGTCATCTGGATGTCTTTGGAGAAATGTCTGTTACTACCTTTTGCCCGTTTTTAATTGGATTATTCCTTCTCATGTTCATGTGATGTATCATGTTGATTGGAAAATATTGAACCACACTTGCATCCTAGGAATAAAATCTAGTTGATCATGGTGAATGATTTTTTTAATGTATAGTAGGATTCCTTTTGCTAGTGTTTTGTTAAGGATTTTTGCAGTTGTGTTCATCAGCAGTATTGGCCTGTACTTCCCTTTTTTGTGTAATGTCTATCTGGTTTTGGTATCAGGGTAATGTTGGCCTCATAGAATGAATTTGGAAGCTTTCTTACTTTTATTTTTTGGATTAGTTTGAGAGAAATAGGTATTAATTCTTCTTTAAATGTATAATAGAATTCGCCTCTGAAGCCATCCGGTCCTGGACTTGTGTTTGTTGGGAACTTTTTGATTAATTATTCAATTTCATGGCTGGTAATTGGTCTGTTCAAATTTTCTTTTTCTCCTGATTTCAATTTTGGGAGGTTGTATGTTTCTAGTAATTTCTCCCATTTTTTTCTAGGTTTTCTAGTTTGTTGGCATATTATTTTTCATAATCTCTTACAATCCTGTGTATTTCTGTGGTGTCAGTTATTTCTCCTGTTTTATGTCTGATTTTGAGTCTTTTTTGTTTTTTGGTTTTTTTGGTGAATCTTGCTGAAGGTTTGTCAATTTTGTTGGTCTTTTCGAAGTACCAACTCCTGGTTTTCTTGATCTGCTCTGTTGGTTTTAGTTTTTAGTTTCTAATTAATTTGTTTCTGCTCTAATCTTTATTATTTCCTTCCATCTACTGGTTTGGGGTTTTGTTCTCCTTTTCAACTCTTTCAGGTATCAGGTTAGGTTGTTTGAGATTTTTCTTGCATTATCAGGTAGACCTGTATTGCTATAAATTTCCTTATTAATACAATAGCTTTTGCTGAATCCAAAAGATTTTGGGCTGTTGTATTTTCATTTCCATTTGTCTTCATGTATTTTTGGCTGCTTCTTTGATTTCTTAGTTGACCCACTGATTGCTTAGTAGCATGTTATTTAACCTCCATGTATTTTGGTTTTTGCAGATTTTCTCTTGTGGTTGATTTGTAGTTTCATAGTACTGTGGTTGGAAAAGATGCATGCTGTGTCTTCAGTCTTTATGAATTCGTTGCACTTATTTTGTTGCCTGATATGAGATCTATTCTGGAGAATGTTCCATGTGTATTTGACAGGAATTGTGTATTTTGCTGTTTTAGGGTGGAATGTTCTGAATATATCGGCTAGATCCATCTGATCCATCGTGTCATTCAAAGCCACTGTTTCCTTGCTGATTTGCTGTTTGGATGTTCTATCCATTGATATAAGTGGAATGTTAAAGTTCCCTACTATTGTATTACTGTTGATTACTTCCTTTATGTTTGTTGTTATTTGCTATATGTATTTGGGTGCTTCCATGTTGAGTGCATAAATATTTACAATTCTTACTGTAATTGTTCCATTTATGATTATATAGTGTTCTTTTCCTGTTCTTTTTTTAAAAAAATTTTTATGTCTATTTATTTTGAGAGAGATCCAGACAGTGTGAACAGGAGAGGGGAGGAGAGAGAGAGAAAGAGAGAAAATTCCAAGCAGGCTCTGCACCATGAGTGCAGAGCCCAACACGGGCTCGAACCCATGAAACAGTGAGATAGTGACCTGAGCTGAAACTGGGAGATGCTTAACCGACTGAGCCACCCTGGCACCCCATGTCTTTGTTTAAAAGTCTATTTTATCCCATAAAAGTATTGCCAACCTGGCTTTTTTTTTCCCTGCCACCATTTGCATGACAAATGCTTTTCCATCCCTTTACTTTCAATCTGCGTTTGTCTTTAGTTCTGTAATGAGTCTCTTGTAGGCAGCATATAGATGGATCTTTTCCTTTTTTATCCATTCCATCACCTAATGTCTTTTGATTGTACCATTCAGTCCATTTATATTCAAAGTAATTATTGATAGGTATGTACTTATTGCCATTTTATTACTTGTTTACGGTTGTTTTTATAGTTCTACTCTGTTACTTTCTTCTCTTGCACTCTCCTGGTTTGCTGACTTTCTGTAGTCCTATACTTGGATTCCTTTCTCTTTACATTTTGCATATCTATTAGTGGGTTTTGAGATTTGTGGTACTATTAGGTTTGCATGTAACATAACATTTTATGCAGAATTAAGTTAGTGGTCACTTAGGTTTCAATCCAGTATTTATTTCTCTCCACCTCATGTTTTAAGTAAATGGTGTCATACTTTACATCATTCTATTTTGTGAATCCCTCGGCTGAGTTTTATAGATATAAATTTTACTGTTTTTGTGCTCCTTTTATTATTCCTCCTAATGGTCTTTCCTTTCCAAAGTGTCCCCTTTAACTAAGTTTCTTGTAGGGTTGGCTTAGTGGTGATGAATTCCTTTAACCTTTGTTTGGGAAACCATTTATCTCTTCTATTCTGAATGATATCTTTGCTCTGTAGCGTATTCTTGGCTGCAGGGTTTTTTCTTTCAGCACTTTTAATGTATCATGCTACTCCCTTCTGGCCTGCACACTTTATGGTGAAAAATCAGCTGGTAGCCACATGGGGTTTCCCATGTATGTGTTTTCTTTTGCTGCATTTAAAATTCTCTATCACTGCCTTTTGCCATTGTCATTATAATGTGTCTTGCTTTGCACCTCTTGGCTAGATTTTATTGGGGGCTTTATGTGCCTCCTGTATCTGGATTTTGGTTTCTTCCCTCAGATGCAGGAAGTTTTCAGCTTCCCAAATTTATTTCTTCAAATAAACTCTGTCCCCTTTTCATTCTCTTCTTGTAGCATCCCTGTGATTCAAATGTTATTACACTTGATGGCATCACTGAATTCCCTAAATCTGTTTTCATTTATTATTATAATTTTATCTTTCTTCTCTTCAGCTTGATTGCTTTCCATTACTCTGGCCTTCAGTTCGCTCATCCTTTCTTATTTTCTGGTGCACTGTTTCGTCTAGTACATTTCTAATTTCAGTTACTGAGTTCTTCATCTCTTAAGGTTTATATTTTTATGGTTTCTATCCCTTTTGTAAGGGTCTCACTGAGGTCTTCCACTCTTCTCAAGTCTAGTGAGTATCTTTATGACCATTATTGTAAATACTCTACCACGCATATTAATCTCTGTTTTGTTTAGGTCTCTTGCTATGATCTAGGCCTTTTCTTTCTTTTGGGGCATAATCCTCTGTCTCTTAATTTTGTTTGTTTCTATGTCTTAGGGAAGTGAGCTATGTCTCCAGCTCTTGAAATAGTGGTGTTATAAAGACGAGGTCCTGTGGTGCCAAGAAGTACAATGTCCCGTGTTCACCAGAACACAGATCAGGCGCATCTCCTGTGTGTGCTCCTTACTGTTTGGGCCAAGACACTTTTGCCTTCAGTCATCTGCAGTTGCCTTCTTTGCCTCTTGTGGGAAGGGTCTGGTCCCTCTGTTAGTGGGCCAGTCTAGGGCCACCTTGGGGCTTTGGTCAAGGCAGACCAGGCTTTTCCCAGAGATGCAGTAGCACTGAACTTCAGGGTACTTTCCCTGTATTGTGTCTTAAGAAGCTTTTGTTGGTGGGTAGGCCCTGTAGTTAGACCAGATGTCTACCCCCCACTCACTGCTCCAGCTGCAGCCAGTCTGGTGTCTGTGTGGTTATTTTCCCGTCTCCCCAGGACAGGAGTCACTTTTGGAGTGGTGCTGGCCCCTCCCAGGGCTGCCTGCACAGTGCCAGGGTTTTACCACTTTGGATGGGTTCTGGCCAAGGGCAATATTGAAAGGAGCAGATCCATAGGAGAATGTTGGGGCACAGCATATGGTGTTAGCACAGTTTTAGCGGGAGAGGTCTACAGTGGGAGGGGAGCTGGAGCTGCTTTTGAAAACTGCTTTCTGGCTGGTGGGGGTGAGTCCCCAAGAGAGTGTGGGGGGCAGTATATTTAGTGCCAGCAAGGTCTGTGCTGGTCGGTTGTGGGAGGGTACCTGCTGCTGCCCAAAACTATGGAAGCTGGTTGGGTTGGAGAGGGCAGAACTGCAGAAGCGTGGGGCATGCTGTTAGCCAGGTGGAGAGGGTGCTGCACTGGTCCTGCACGTGTCTGTGTAAATAGGGTGGGGGGCCAGGGAGAGAAGCACCCACCAGCTCCTTTCTTCTTTGAGAAGTCTCCCAGCGATCCCTGCTACTCTAGCACATGCTCTAACATGAGTCAGCTAATCTCTCTCCCATATACCTGAAGCATTTTTCACAGTGCTGCTTCAATACTGTGTCTTCTCGGGGTTCATTATTGCTGTCCCTTCAAGGGCGGGGATTCTGTTTCCTCTGCCCTCCCCTCCCTCCCAGAGCTGAGCTCATTGATTTGTCAAGTCCCAGGTGTTAAGCCCCACTGATTGTAAGAACTTGGGAAATTAGGCCTCTCTGGTTTTCAAAGCCAAATGTTACAGGGATTCTTTGGGGATTTGTCTTCCCTGTGTGTGTTCCCCATGCCTGGGGTGCCTAGTGTGAGAGTGAGTCTTTTTCTTTCTCCATGCCTGCAATGTTCCTCCCTCCTTCAGATAGACCCATGGGTCCATTTAGCTCCAGATGGCCTCTCTGCTCTTCCTACCTCTTCAGTATGGTCTCTTCTTTACCTTTTGCTGTGGAGAATCTGTTCTGTCATCCCTCAGGTCATTTTGTGGGTTATTTACACTGATGTGGATGTTATCTGCTTGTATCTGTGGAACAAGGTGAGCTTACGATCCTCCTACTCTGCCATCTTTTTTATTTTTTTTTTTAATTTTTTTTTTTCAACGTTTATTTATTTTTGGGACAGAGAGAGACAGAGCATGAACGGGGGAGGGGCAGAGAGAGAGGGAGACACAGAATCGGAAACAGGCTCCAGGCTCTGATCCATCAGCCCAGAGCCCGACGCGGGGCTCGAACTCACGGACCGCGAGATCGTGACCTGGCTGAAGTCGGACGCTTAACCGACTGCGCCACCCAGGCACCCCTCTGCCATCTTTTTTAGAGGCTTCTTTTAAAAAGATATGCTTGCAAGAAAGGATCTGTACTTTGTAGCTCTGAATTATTATTGTCAGTAAATGGATTTGCCTTGAAAGGAAATTGATAGCTTTTTACATAATGGATATTTCCTTACTGAGTAGAAAACAGTACCATGGCATTATAAAAACGTGGCTCGGGGCGCCTGGGTGGCGCAGTCGGTTAAGCGTCTGACTTCAACCAGGTCACGATCTCGCGGTCCGGGAGTTCGAGCCCCGCGTCAGGCTCTGGGCTGATGGCTGATGGCTCAGAGCCTGGAGCCTGTTTCTGATTCTGTGTCTCCCTCTCTCTCTCTGCCCCTCCCCCGTTCATGCTCTGTCTCTGTCCCGAAAAAAAATTAAAAAAAAAAAAAAAAAAAAGTGGCTCATAATTACGGTGTTGCTAATTATTATGTAAAATTAGGAACATCATTTAATTCTTCTGAACATGTTTTCTGTAAAGTAGACTTTTAAATACTGTTTTTTTCATGAAGGTTAGATAATATGTAACATGTTTTGCATAGTGCTTAGTATATAGTATATTTAATAAGTGAATGTATTTCAAAAAAACTTAAGGTAATCCAGAAAAGCAATACTCTTAAGGGTGTGTGTGTGTGTATGAGATAGATCAATTCTTATTAGTTACTCTTTCCACTAGATGGTGCTAGGGGATAAATTTAGTTAATTCATCATAAATCATAGAAACATTTAAAAGTAGAAGAAACTTTAGAAATCACTTTTCGCTTACTGCTGAAATGGTATCTGAAGGACTAAGAAACTTATGACTTTAAGATGAATTAAAAGGATTTTTTTTTTTTTCTAATTTAAGACTTGGTCCTTGACCTTCATAAGAATTTATTTGGCAGGGGGAGGGGAGATTTAAAACTAAAAAAAAAAAAAAAATGGTCACAACTAAGGTAAAGATATCAACCAGGAATAGGAATAGTGGAATGCTTAATGCAAATTTATCAGAGGTTCCAAGTTGAAATCAAAAGCGTGAAATAGCATCCCTATGTTGACATAATGGTGAGGGGTTTTTGTTTTTGTTTTTTACTCAGTTGACTACTGTTTGGTATTAATGAGGTCAAGGTTCCAGGGTGAGTTCCACTATGGCCCTTTTAGACTTTTCTATATCCCCCAATATTCCAGTCATTTATATTTAGAAAAGTTGATCCTTTGGGACCAGGTGAAGACACTAGAGCCAAAGAAGTTTAGAAAACACTGGATATGTAAAATGGAGTTGGTATAGAGGACTAAAGTACCTAATAAGAACCCATTTAGCTATTCATTATGTGCTATTGTATACCAAAGGTTTTGAGAAGTTCTATAGCATAGGAATTTGTTTAACTTGAACAGTGTTTCCCAATGTTTTGTAGCCATGGGCCCCTGTATATGTGAAACTCCCACATCATAAAGAACTAGTTTGGGAAACAGATCTATACTTCTTAACAATTATAACTTTAAAACTTTATTTTTAAACAAATGACAGGATCCATCTCAGGAAGACAATCTGAATAGCAGTGATCTCCAAAGACTGAGCATTTCAAGGTATGAACATTCTTCAAAATTCAAAAATAACACATTGTATAGGTTACCTAGATTTCTGTTGTGATTTAACTTTAAAAAAGAATGGATACTATTTGGGTACTGCATGTAATCTCTGATCACAGTGGATTTATAAAAAACATTTAACTGTTCAGCAGTAGGTTTGAACTTTAGTAGAAAAGTGCATATTGTGATGCTTTAAACAAAATTTTGAACACTTTTAGATTTTTAGGGAGCTGTGTAGAAAGTATTCTGTCTGTAATAAATCCTGGTTTGTACCTGAAGAATTATACATTTCCATATACGGTAACTCCGCCTTAAGGGCAAATTTGGACCACCTTAGTCTTTCGCATAACATGAATTTTAAAAGAACTATCCATTTGGGGTAAAAACAAAAGTAGCTATCAGAATTCATATGTTACTTTAACCCTTTTTTCTTAAATATATGTCATTTTTACTTGAGTAACAAGTACTGTGTTTTAAATTATCTGATTTTAGCATCTCTTCTCTAGAAGGATACTTTCATCCAATGAAAAATAGTGAGTTGACTTCATTGCTTGATCATTTGGCTTCCAAAGTTTACTGAGCAAAAGCGAGTAATGTGAAATGGCTCATACCTATTCCTATCAAAACCTAATTGAAAGAAATGATCAAGTAGGGCAGAATTTGAGGATTGCAGCCAATCTTCTAGATTCAGGGGTAGGCAAACTTTTTCTTTATAGGGCCAGGGTATTTTAGGCCTTATGGGTTATAACAATTACCATAACAATTGGAATTAATAAACTCTGCCATTTGAACAGTTATTCAGTTATGCCTTGAAGTTTCATCCAGCTTTATAGCAAGAAGTTTTTCCTTTTTAAACAGTGTGTCTAGTTCAGTATCCATGTAAATTTTCTCAAAGTTGTCTTTTTTTTTTTTTTTTATCAAAGTTACCTTTTCTCCTGCCAACCTAGGTTTCCCTTTGTTATATTTATCATTTTTTATAAGCCTCTTCAAACCATTTTTGGAAAGAATCAGGGAACAAAAAATATGTTAGAATCAGAGTAGGTCAAAGGGGCTGTGTATAGTGTATTAGAAGTACATGATATAGAAGGAGACTTCTTCCATTCATGGGAGATTTTACATAAATTTGGATCACATCTACTGAGAATAACTTGAAAACTGGTCCCCAGAAATGTCTTTGAAGACCTCATATACCTAACAACATAGTAAAGAATATACCAGGATTTAGAGGAGGATGAAGGTCCAAAGAGGTGAGTCAACCTTTTGAGGCTACCAGGTTATATATATATAACTGGCTTCAAAGTACACTTTTGAATTCTCTAAACTTCAGTATTAATTCAGAGTATCAACTGAGCGAAACAGTTTTTATAAAGAATTACCGCAGCTCTAAAAGTTCTTAGCTCTAAAAGTTACTTGTATGCTAAAAGAACTGTATGATTAAAGCATGTTCTAATGGCTCCCTAATGCTGAAATTGTATGTACAGCTTTTTACAAGTTGGTTTGCATTTATTTTATGTAAGCAATATGGATTGCCAAAGTGATCAGGTTTCCCTCTTCTGGTTTGTTTACCCTTGGTAAACTCTATCATTCAATTATACATTAGCCTCATTCCTAGCTGCATTTTATCTTGTTTTTCCTTTGCCTTACCATGTACATGATATAAACCTATTTCTAGTTTATAGTCAGTACTATGTTTTATTAATATTTGTAAGTTACCTCATCACTTTTAAGTAGAACAATTCAGATTTAAGTTTATTACATTAGCAAAAAAGTACATACGAATGTTTCCATAAAACCTTTAAGTACAATTTTACATATTTTTAGGGATGATTTTCAGTTATTTATAAAGCCCCCTTTCTGGGAACACTCTTTTTTCATATTTCCTCCATCATACTGCTAGGCAAATGAGGTACCGTACTATTTCCCTAACATAATTACTGGAGGCCTTTACTGTATACAGCATCTTTTAATAATTACAGTCCTATCAGAAATTTGGCCAGTTTCTTACCAGTGTTCATCTGGTGTTAGCTTTAGGTTGTTGCACTCAGTACTTAAACAGATCTAGGTATGGGGTAAACTGGAATTGTGAAGTTCTTAAGAAATTGAAAATATAGAAAATATAGATTGTTTTTCAAATTGTGCCGTGTTCCCTTAGTAATTGTGAAATTTGTGAGTTAAGTATTTATACAAACACTGAATAAAACAGAACAGAACATACCAGAGTGTGTTACACATAATAAGGGCAATAAGTATGGTTTGTTATAACTTGGTTGTTTGGGTTGCAGAGTAAATTGATTCCTTGCTGTGCTTCACAATCAAAAATGTCTGAAAGACAGTTGATTTTGGGGAATCACAGTGTCAAAATGTAAATTTCTAAGTCTTTAGCTCTTGGGTAAGATGCTCATACTTTGATTTTAGTTCTTCTGGGTGATATAAAAGTAAATTTTCAGAAGCTAAAGAAAAATATGTATGGGTGAAGTAAAAAAGTTGATTTTTCTTATACGAGGAATATTCCTTTTGTATTGAAGAGTTGAATGTATATTGTCAACTAAGAAAACTGGGCTTTTACACAGTTTATAAGCAGGGCATGTATCTCCTTGCAATGTGGCTAAGCAGGTTTACTTACATTTAAAATTTAGAGGGTTGAGATTTTATACTGGGGCTAAGAAGATTGTGTTGGTAGTGAGTATATTGGAGGTGCTTGGTAAATGTCTAATGAAGATGATGGTGATTATGATATTAAAAAATGTTACTCAAAATGGCAGCAGACAGTCATTAGACTAGATGATTAAAAGATGACTTTGATCAGCAACATGTTAGCGTATGGAGTAAGTTCTCCTGAACCTGTTTCCTCACATGGAAAATGTGGTTACCCAGTTTGCCAAGTTGGTGTGATAACATGGGAGAAATGCTCAACCATCATTATTTTGTTTCACCTATTTTATTTTTTTAGGGTTCTCATTTGGGATGCTTTAGTGTTGTACCTCAGTGTTCAAATAGTTTTATAATTTCTTTATACGTGAAAAAAAAATATGTGTGTGTGTGTGTGTCTATGTCATTTAAAGCAAAACTTAACTAACTTCACACTCCTGGTTGGGGGTGTGGGAGGTGAAGTCTGACTATATAATCTCAAAAATAATCTAGATGAATGACGGTTAGTTGGAACTCTGCTAAAGACTTGTGGATGACAACTTGCCTCTTCCAGTCTCACTTAAGTGATGATTTAAATATTCTGTACAAGTAGAATTAAAAATAAATTTTTAACACACTTTGAAGACTATAGCACTTTAATATTTACTGTAAAGTGACTGTCATTGCTTTGTTATCCACAAGAGGGAGAGCTTACACTTAGTAATTTAGACTTTTTTTTTTTTTTTTTAATCTGTTTTTAATTCATATGACTTTAAGGGCAAAAAGACTTAGATGTATGTTAAAGTTGGCAACCTAGTTTTTAGTTTAACCTAGTTTATAAGCAGTCTTCATTGAATTGGAAAATGTATATTAGACACTGCTTTAACACTTGTTATAATTATCTATCTTTTATTTTACATGCTTAGCTAGTTTGAATGATTAAATGTGAACGTTATTCTAGGATCCAAACACAGTCTTGGGTATTTGCTTTGCTTTTCTCCAAGTCAGGTACTGATTTACCATCTCATGACAATAATTAAACACTGTTTTTAAACTGTATATTCATATCATGACTGTCTGCATGAATTAGCACATGTAGCACTTACACTTACTGCTATGTAATGTGAGTAACTCTTTGGAAAGCATACTGAATGCCCAGAACTGCAACAAGGAACCAACAACCCTTCACACTTAAGACAGGTTCCTATGTGAAACATTCACTGTAGCATACATCTCAGATGTTTACTGGTGAAGTAAAGTGGTTAACTAATTTTTGTGAAGTAATTATTTCACACTTACCAAAAACCTGCAAAAAGCCTGTGATTTTTAATAGACTGCTGTTTGACAAATCACGTTTACAATAGATTAAAACATGCAGATTTTTTCCAAAAGCAGTATAAAGTGTATTCTGCTTCTGTTGAAAGAATTGTGGTTGGTTGGAGTGGAATAGAAAGAAATATCTTGACAAAAAAGGTATGTAACCTTACATTCCATATAATTGTTTTTTAGTAGATCTGTTCCTTCGTAATTAGAATAGGAGGTTAGATGTAGATACCAAGATATTATCCCTTGGTTTAAAGGTTTTTGTTTACAGCTAGATAAAAATTGAAGCATAAAGTAACATTTTCTAATTTGGTACTTGTTATTAAACTTACACCAATATCTTTAAAAGGCAATAATGGTCATTTGAATACTTTGAGATCAGTTCTTATACTTAATATTTTACATATTCTTGTATAACATAGTAAGAATATGTATTGAAGATTTCAGTTTAGTTGGCAATTAAAAACCTAAGAAAGAAAATCATGAATATCCACATAATATTTAATGGAAGAATGAAACTTTTACAGATTAGGTTTAAAATAGCTAATTTGTAACTGCTCAGATAATTGACATAAAATACTTTTAATTATGAAAATGAGAGGCATTTGTGAAGTCTTTAAATTCTGGTTCATATAATCCTCTCTCTCTCTAGCTTCTTTTCCCTTACCAGGAAATCATCTGGCTCTTCCTGTCTTGTGCTGTCATGTCACATTGGTTTAGAACCAACAATATGAGACAGCCCAGTCAAACATAAAAGAATGGAATGCATGAAACCTAAATTTTATTTTAATGTGGGTTTGGGGATACACATTTCAATTCACAACGTCAAAACCGAATAATCAAGAGATAAATACAAATTAAAACTCTATACATGAATAAATGTCACTATTTTTCTGTATCAGATTTGCAAATGAAGAAAATACTCCTTACCCTAAAAGTATGATAATAACACCACTGCACATTATGGGCTATAATAAAAACCTCAATTCTGAGAACTGTAACAAACTTGGTGATAATACTTCTTTTTTGGTTAAATACCCTCCTGTTTAATACAGTTCAGTTAATGGCTAGAAACTAGGTCAATATTATTATTGAATAAGATCTTTTCACTTGTTCTAATGCCCTAATTGTATTTCAGTTATTTAATGAGGAAGTTTTGTTTAATTTATATCATCTCAAAACTAGAGCAGGAATGCTCATTTCTATTTTAAAGTCACTCCTTTCTGTCCGTAAGGAAAATAACCATTAACTTTTTTTTTTTTTAAACTTGCATTTCAGCGACAATATGCAAAATGCATACTGGGAACTGAAGAGAGAGATGTCTAATTTACATTTGGTGACTCAAGTACAAGCTGAACTACTAAGAAAACTGAAAACCCCAACTACAGTCAAGAAAGGCAAGTTAATGTTTGCTGGAAACCACTGATTCCAGCCAAACAGCTTGAAGAGCAACTGGCTATCGTTTCTTATCGAAATCTCATCAGATGATTTTGATAAGCCAGAGTATATATAGTATGTTCACAGCCTACCTATTCTCTGCTTTGGCTTCATTCTCATACTGGTCAACTTCACACATAAAGGTGTTGCTGATGTGTTTTTTCTTCTGTACTGTATTCTTTTCCCCTTGTGGCTTTTTTTCTCAGCCAAGTGTTGCTTATGTGTATAAGGCTGAGGTGTTAAGTTTGCTCTAGTTGACCTTTTACCACAACTCCTCCTTATATTTAAAAAAAAAGACATCAAGACATCAAAAGCTATTTTTCATTCCAGTGCCACAGAATATATCAAAGACCTAGCCCTTTAAATTAGTTTTGAAAAAAATAACTTTGATGCATAATTTGTTTTCATTTGGTAAACTTAATTTTTCTTCCCATAAAGGATAGACCGTTTAGAATGGAAACTGTGATCCCACTATCTCTTTCAATGAAACAAAAAATTTTCATTGATTTGCTTTTCATATTAACTGCTTGGCTGACTAAACTTTTGAGTTTTGGGCCTAACCTAGTAGTTAGTGGCTACTTTACAAAAGCTCTTTGCATATCTCAGAGAAAAATCAGTGCATGTGTGCCTTTTATTACATAATAGTTTTATTTCTGAAAAGCTGTATAATGTAAATTTGCCCAAAAGTTTATTTTGAAGGAATTGAGATGTGACTTTTCGTAAAAAAAAAAATAATCACCAGCACCTAAAGTTATATGCACCTTGGACTGGCCCTAAAGAGGGCACAAGAGAAATGTATTTTATAAATCTCCTCAGGAGTGTTAACTAGTAGGGAAAAAGGAAAACTAAAGTCAAAATCCCTTTTAGTTTCTAGAGAGTTATTTATGAATCAGGCAAATTAATATCGTGCTCTGCCAGGCTCCAACTTAATTTATGGTTCATTTTACCCTGGAGTTTTCCAATGGCCAGGGTTACCTGTGAGGCAACTGTGTGTTGATTGGTAGAGGTAAAATTTCTCTTAAAAGGAACACAGAATAATTTTACAGGGAGTTTTCAGTGAGGCTGTTTATATAACAAATATAGTCTCCAAAGGATAAGAAAGGAAAAATGCTCTTTCCACATTTGGAAATGGCTCATTCTTGCGTCCCTTCTGAGCTGGTGAAGGATAAATCTTGTGGTGTATCGAACTGAAAGTTCTCTGGCAGGCTCTTCACTGCAGAACTCCGTGCTTTGGTGAGTAGAGACAGACTAGATCATCTTTTTTCCTGACCTCCATATCACCCTTGTCCAGAAGTTGAGCACTGTTACTTCTAGGTCTTCTCCACTCCTTCCCCTCTTCCCAAGAAAAAAGGCAATGAGCTCATTTTATAATATGGTTCAGTTTCTTCTAAAATGATAGATTCAAGCCCGAGTTATAATTCTTAGCATTTTGCCCTAGTAGGTTGAATTGGAAGGGGAGGAAAACCTTAGACTACCATTATGTTGGCTAAGACTAGCTAAATAATCGCTTCAGTTTATTTTCTAAGCCATTACGTGTGTACTAAACTCATTTTTTCTCTTGACTTATTACTGTGACCACAGCAGAAATGTGTGTTTATAAGAAACAGAATTATTTTATAAATTCTATTCAAACTGTTTTATCCTTAAGAGCCTTTGAATGTATATTAAATAACTTACTTTGGGCCTCACCAATTCAAAATATAATCATTGCAGAAGAAATTTATTTTGAAGCACCTATGGAAAAAAGATTTGAATAAGCAAAGGAATATTCTATTTAAGAACAGCTTTCTTGGTTTCCATGGACACTTAAACAGTAGGCAGGCTTTCTCTAGTCACAATACAATTCTTCACCTTTATTAATGGTCCTATGATATAGGCAGGACAAGAATACCATGTCCATTTTGCAGAGGAGAGAAGTGACACTTGGAAGCACAAAAAGTGGCTGAACCTAAAGTCACAGTGTCAGTAAATAAGTGATCCAGGATTAGAACTCGATCATTTGTCATCTGTCTCAAATCATAGTGCCCCAGTGATCATGTTAACTTGGAAATATTATTTCCAGTTCTAGATTCAGCCAAATTAGGATCACAAATGCCTTGACAACTGACCTTTAGCCTGTGCTTTCTTTTTAGCCTGTGCCCCAATAGGATGCATGGAAGACCTTGGGAAAGACAGCACAAAACTGCACTTGGCGAATTTTACTGCAACATACAAAAGACATTCCCCCCTGTCACCAAATGGCAAAACTCTTTGCCACACCACATCTTCCCCTTTATCAGGAGATATGAAGGTTTTATCAGAGAAAGCAATTCTCCAATCATGGACAGATAATGAGCGATCCATTCTTCATGATGGTACTAACTTTCAGGAACACAACTCTTACGGCAGAAATTCTCTGGAAGATAATTCTTGGGTATTCCCAAGCCCTCCTAAATCAAGTGAGACAGCATTTGGGGAAACTAAAAATAAAACTTTGCCTTTATCCAACCTGCCACCACTGCATTACTTGGATCAACATAATCAAAACTGCCTTTTTAAGAATTAATTCTGAAGAGATTTCAGGATTTGGTCATGAGGTTACTGTTATCTCCTTCAGTGGCTCTCAAGAAATTACCTAACTGAAAGCAGATTTTGAATAAACTTTTGCAGAGTTCTTCAGTATATACATTTGCACATACTGTTCTCCACATCATGTATCAATTTTCCGGTATGAAAGAGCACCCTCCAGCTCCATGTTCTAAGAATCAGATGTAAGCTTCTAATTAATAAACTTAAGGTGTTTCAAAGAAACGATTCTACCTTTGATAGTAATTGTAAATAACTGCTTCTCATGTAAAGGATGGAATTAAAATTTTTTAGGACATGGTTTTATATAGCATGTGAAATGCCTAAATATCTGTTCATAAAAATAAGAGGCCATGAATATGTGAGAAAAATTGTAAGTTGCTTTAATTTGCATAAAAGACAAATGGCAAAGTGAATAGGTTCTATTTGTAGTGACCTTAAAGATGAAAATTATAGTTGAATAATATAGGTTATTCCATCTGCATATGCTATTGTGTTTCAAAGTTTAAGACTCAGTAACATTGTGATTAAAAAATGGTTTCAAGACTTGAAATAACCTGCTCATTGAAACCAACTTTGTCCCATACATCCTTCAAATCCTAACTGAAAAAAGTGATGAAATAGTTGAAAACCTATGTGGTGTGTGAACTATTTTAATACCTCATTATCCAATTAGAAGTAGAGCATCACACAGGTTGCAGTCTAATCTGTGCCTTCAGTGGTCCATAATAAAAAGCTAAATATGTAACTGGATAAAGTCATTTTCTTCAAAGGGTCTATACCTGCTTGTTATGTACAGCGACTTATAAATTGTTAGACTTTGTTTTGAAATGTAAGAGTGACTTTTGATTAACCACATTAAGAATTTTAGTTCTGTAAACCAAATTCTGTGCTGTATTGATATAATCTGATCATGGAATGTCCCCAAACTTTTTGATTCTAAGTGGCCTATCATTTATCAACAAAGATATAACAAGGATGGCTTCACGTGGAAATCTAAATTCTTTCAGGGTGGTGGTATTAACATTGTAATATAATGTATTAGTTGGCTTATACATCTTTTGCCTCAGATAAACTGTTTCATGTAGGAGACCTTTATCCTTTTTGATAGACAGTTTCAAATATCTTGAACTCAAAAGAATATCTCAGATCTCTTCTATATTAACTGAATAGCATACATACATAAACAGTGTTCACTGGTCACAGATATTTTTGTCTTTCTATTATCTTACTCACTTATTCAGGCTTGTCTGTGATTAATGGAATTGGTGTCAGATGCTGGAATTTATTCTGACCAATGAACACAGCTGACTCCAGGGAGTACAATCTCCTGCCAAGTAATAGAACAAAACCCAATATGCATAAAACAAATACAAGACTCCAGGCTTTAGCTAAAGGAAGCAACTACCTGTGTAATAACAAAGCAGCAGAAACTATTTCTCATGTGGCTGCATAGGCTGTATATTATATCTCATCTCTAATGTAGCTTACTGGTTTGCCTTTTGTAAAACCAAGGTTGGAAACTTTCCTTTGTAAAGAAGTCGTATGAGATAATGGCTTGATTAATGTTTTGAATAATGCCAAGAAATTGTTTAATTAAAATAAATTATTTTTTGGGGCGCCTGGGTGGCGCAGTCGGTTAAGCGTCCGACTTCAGCCAGGTCATGATCTCGCGGTCCGTGAGTTCGAGCCCCGCGTCGGGCTCTGGGCTCATGGCTCAGAGCCTGGAGCCTGTTTCCGATTCTGTGTCTCCCTCTCTCTCTGCCCCTCCCCCGTTCATGCTCTGTCTCTCTCTGTCCCAAAAATAAACGTTGAAAAAAAAACATTTTAAAAATAAAATAAAATAAAATAAAATAAATAAAATAAATTATTTTTGTTTGAAATTGAAGTGAACGTGAAATATTGTCCTTGCCTATATATTCCAGGGTCAGGTACTAATTATCAGTTGTTAATTTGATTCACGTTACAGGCATTTATCTTGTTAAACCAACTTCTTTTGAGTGGAAAAAATGTTCTTCCATCTGAACAACAGGGTAGCTGTCAAACAGGTATGCCAGAAATCCGAGGTTGATGTTCTTTACAGTTTAAAGTGCTAAATAAATGATGGGTAAGACTTGAACCAAAAAATTTACCCAGCCATAAATTTTAAAACATACACTTTATGATCATCTCCGTTCTATGGAAGATTCAAAGAGAAATGAGAAGGGCCCATCTGTAGTTTATTATCTACTTAAGATGGAAAATTTTATGTCGACTTCTTTCATACCACTTGAAACTTGCTCCAAAGGGCTTCCCTCGAAAATTTCCTTGATCTTCATATTTTTATGATAACTCAGTTTACATTTACATAGAATGAAGACAGGTAGCAACAAAAAGACACTTACTCCCTCCTCTTCATCTCCTATGAGCAAAAATAAAATTTGTATCTTCTCTAATAGGAAACTGAGGTTCTGCCAAAATGGAACCTAATTCCTACATAGAGCAGGGACATACCTATGGGGAAAATGAGAAAACCAAGTAAGTAGGGAAGAGTTCAAACTTCAAAAACTAAGACTGAATTGTAGGAAAACCGTAATGATCTAATCCAGAAAGGACTTGGGTCAAGGTGGATATTCAGGGGAAGAACATCTGTGCGTTCTTAACAATAATACCAGCCAGCGATACGAATGAGCAATAAGAACAACTGAGGCAGCTGTACTCGTGGGCGAAGTAGACCAGTGTGCTGGCTAGGTCTGGATATTCTGAAAGCTGTAATCAATGGTACAGTTCCTGATAGGGAGGAACATATTTATATAACCTACTGTCCAGCGCCTATGGGGAAAGTGACATCTACATAAATGAATTTCCCACATAAAATTGAAGGTGGTTTCTCTGATTCTCATCCAAATTATAAATTAGCCACAGGTTATATATTTCACTAGCTTCCTAAAGTAACTATTTGTTTTTTCTTCATTTGCATCATTTAAAACCAAGAATTAAGGTCCTGTGCTCTAGCAAATGTACAATACCAAAAGACCAACAGAAGCATATAGGCTTGTTTACCCCTATGATTTGTGATCTCTAGGTTTCTATATTTGCTTTGCTTTGGTCTGTTCTAGTAATCTTCCTTTTGATCTGTGGCCTGGGAAAATGTGGTTTCTTTGGGTTTCAAATAAGAGTAAAATAGTTCTTTGAGCGATTGTCTTGAGTAAAGTATAGAATTTGAACATTGGTTCTTCAGGGTCCTATCTGCTTAAAACTAAGTCCTTTAAAAAAAATCTCAGCTCTATTTCATGGGACTGGGGCCAAAGTTAAATCTTGTCCTAGTAGGTAGTACTTTCTATTTGTGATTTTAATGAGAACTATGTAAGTATATATAAATTTTACTTACTTGGAAACTGGTTGCAGTGGCTACAGTGAACGGAGTTCATGGAAGAAAAAAGAGCAACTTTTAATATAAAAGTTCAACCTGGGACCAAATTACTGCACTCAGACAGTTGTTTTAGACTAGCTCCTGAAATCATTAAACTATTTTCAGTAGCCAAACAGGTCAAGGATAATAATTCAATTTTAGGAAATTTTCCATCAAATATTAAGTAAAATTCATTCATGTATAAGTACTTCTTCATCTATGTTTCCAAATAATCCTTTACTACTACTACTAACAATAACCCTGGCACTGTCCTGCATACTCTACTTACCTTCAGTAACCCTCACAATGAGAATTACTTCCCTGGTTGAATAACTAGTAAGTGACATAACCAGGAAGGATTCTGGTTCGTAACTATTCTGCTATACCACCTCGTTATTAACACCTTTGACAGCTCCTGCTTTCCTTTGGTTACTTCTGGTCTCTGTGATTAGCCACTGGAAGGGAGTAGTATCAAGTCTATATAGAACCCTAAAAATCACTGTTAGATTATCACTGTTAGATAACTGTAATAGTGGAAAAACTTACAAAAAAATCCATAATGACCAGGCAGACCATATCCCAGTTCATTATTTACTCCTCCCATCCCATTTGATAAATTTAACTTTGAAATTAAAAAAAAAATCTTTATTTCAGATAATATTTCCATCATTTAGGATAAAGCAAACACTTCCTTGAGTCCATTATTTCAGGTGATGATGATTTCCATGAATATCAGAGCTCTTGAGTATCGCTGAATATTTGCCTACATGCTTGTGGGAAGCTTCTGTAGCCTTTTCTTGGTAGGAATTCCAGTTTTTCTGAATTCTTCCCTTTCCTTCAGGTATTCCATTTTGCATTCTTCATAAAAGGCTGGATCATTATAACTAAAAGAAGGAAATGAGTGTCTCCTTTTAAAATGAGGTTTCGCAAGCATTTAATGTGAGCTTACTTTAAATAATATTCAGACATTTCATCAGGTATAATCTTTAGGAATAGATTTTAAGAAATGGTCATAAATACAGTGTAAACATTAGGTTATCAAACTAGTTCATTTTTGAAAGGCACCGTCCCGGGACAGAGCAATGAGAAGCACAGTACCCATCCTCAGAAGGCCATGGTGTTCGGAGCACATGAGTAAAGGCTGTGCAACAAGCATACAAAGTGCTGTGCCAGAGCGCAAAGGTGAGGAAAACCTGATGCACGAAGAACTGCAAGTAAATTAGTGTCCTTGCGGCAGATCACGCACATAAGAGAAAGGGCCTGGGATGAAGCCAGACTGGGCAAAGGCTGCATCACGAAGGTCATTTTATGCCATACCAAGAAGTTGAAGTCTATCCTGAAGGCAATGGGCCACTATTAACAGAAGAACTTGAAGATCAGTTTTGTGTCTTAGATCACTCTGACAGCATGTGACAGGCCAAAAGGGGGCAGCAAGGTTAGAGGCAGGATGCCTGTAAGGTAAGTAAACTATTCAACAAATCTAGCCAAGGATGATGAGGGAGGGCCCTAAGCTAAAGGAGGAGCAGTTGTGATGAAAAGGACAAAATGGATCTGGGGGAGATTTAGGAAATAAAATCAACAGGAAATAACCATTTAGAGTTAGGAGACAAGGAAAATTCTAAACTCTAGACACACGATGTAGAAGGAAAAGGAGGTGAGTTCAGTTTTGGACCTGAAGAAAGTAGCAAAGAAATGTCATGACCTAAGGAAGTAACCAAAGTCATGGGTCCAAACAGCTTTTGCAGACCTAAGCATGAGAAGAGAACCGGGAGCCCACTTTCTAAAGGATTCAGTTCAAGAAGATAAGGATGAGAAGAAGTAAGAGATGTTGGGGGAACAGTAAAGAGCATAAGAGAAGCCAGGTAGAAGAGAATCTTAAGGGGCTTCTGGAGAGGGAGGTCAAGTGAAAGAAAAAGGACTGAAACGCTATTCACTGGATCTGGCTACCATGAATCCACTAGAACCTTTAGGAGAAGCAGTCTCAGTGGAAGGGGGCAGAAGTCAGACAGCAGTTTACTGAAGAATGAATGAAGACGCGGGTAGAAATAA
>NW_024412400.1:14491415-14505207 GCF_014898765.1 Herpailurus yagouaroundi
TCCGATTCTGTGTCTCCCTCTCTCTCTGCCCCTCCCCCCGTTCATGCTCTGTCTCTCTCTGTCCCAAAAATAAATAAACGTTGAAAAAAAAAATTAAAAAAAAAAAAAAGCAACCACTTATGTTTCAAGATGTCGCTACAACGAGAGGAGAGAGGGCGGTGGTTGGTTACCTTCATTTCGTGGAATGTCAACAGTAAATAAAGCAGAGCACTTTCTTATTCAAAGATGAAGAAACACAGTGTGTTGAAAATTGAGGTCAAGTAAAATCCTTTACTCCATTTAGCAAATGTCATAACCCTCTTTTGTTTCCTTCACTGCTTTTCTCTCTTCTAAAGAGATGCAGCCTCCTCCAACCCCTCCCAGCCCCTTCCCCAGAACAGACCAGAACCTCTTATTTTCTCCTATTTCCAGGGGGTAAAAGGAAGGATATTTAAATAATATTCAGATAACAAAAGCTAACAAATACAATAAAAAAAGGAGCTACCACTGATTGACTCCCCACTATGTGCCAGGCACTGTTGTAGTGAATTTACATACAGTTCCTCACAATCACTGCACCAGGAATAATTTCCTGTCTTCTATGAGGAACCTGCCCAAGGCTTTACCACTAGCTAAGCTCTGGCTGGTCCAGAAGGTCAGCCCCACTGCCCTCTCCACAGCCCGCGCTCCTGCCCCTCTGCTCTAGTGATGCCCATCTGGGAGAGAGGGATAATATGGCAAATTAAGAACAAGTTATTATGACAAACTGAGGTGTAAAAATTCTTTAATATATAAAAAAAGCATTCAACAAATCCAGTCACAAAGAAGTTTAACCAGTTCATCGATCCATCGCGCATCTCTTAGGAGCATGAGGAACAAAACTGGAAGAAAAGTAAGTCATAGAAGGAACTCTTACCCCTCTATGATGAAGTGCTTAGTGCAGGTCCTGGCCCATAAATAAGGGTGTGTTTCCTCGGCTATAAATGCAGACGTTAGTTTAACTTCCCAAGTCTCCTACCTACAGAATTTTTTTTTAAGTTTATAAATTTTAAATTTCTGTGTACATTATTTGCTATCAATGAAAACAGGGGCACCTGGGTGGCTCAGTCCATTAAGCGTCCCATCCGGTCATGACCTCGCAGTTTGTGAGTTCGAACCCCACATCGAGCTCTGAACTGATGGTGCAGAGCCTGCTTGGGATTCTCTGTGCCCCTCCCCTCCCCACATTCTTCCTCTCTCTCAAAATAAATAAACATTAAAAAAAAAATAATTGATTCAGATAATCACTACTTTTTATCTAATTCCCTAATAAGGAAGTATCAAACCATGCGGACCTATATGTTTCACAGGCTAGAGGAGCACAGTTAGAGAAGGAAATATAAGGGATAACCAAAACCACGACCTCACAGCTATCAATGAACAATACGAAAGTATTCTGCAATACTGTGAATAATGTAGATAATGAAATGTGTGGGGAGATACGGCAGAAAGCACTTGCATGCAAAGAACCTGCAAAGTTTTCCTTTAATATTCAACTAAATGTCAGTGAACGTATTTAAGACTTATTTTTAAAATCGATTAATCTCAAAAATCAAAATTTACCTTTGTATCCTTCATTTGATGTAGTGCAACTTTCCTAGGAATTAAATTATATTAATCCCCCAAATCACCAGGCCGACAAATCATCTAATTCAGTACATTTTCATTACAGGAGACAAATATAAACCCATCTGTAATATATTCTATAGAGCAACTGTTCACGAAAAGGAATTTGGTAAGTCATGTGAAAAATCCTGTATTTTTGTTCGCAGATCTCATATTTTTAATCAGATACAATGTTGACACATAACTTGACAAGACCTTTCGTAAATACGTTGCTTAGTATGTAACAAACTGAAATCTCAGACTCAGCTAACAATACCAAAGATGTGATGGGGCTAGTAAAGGACCTATTACATGTAATGAGTTAAATAACACACTCTTACCTACTACATACGTCACACACATACACACACAGAGAAGCATAAACAATGGGGTGATGACTTACTGAGCAGTTAGACATTCTTTCAATGCAGAATTTTCTTTTCGGCATTTTACTACCATAAGGATTCCAGAGTCCTTGCAACATTTGGTAAAATCTGAAAAAATGTGGAAAGAACAAAACAGCCTGCAGTTACATCAACACAATTTTCAACAGCTCTAAAATATTCATCCACTTAACATCCGTTACCTAGATTGTGCCTGGCACACGGCACACCCTCCACAAAAGACACACACATGAATAAAAGGCAGAACCGGACGGGTGCCGTTAACTCTGCAGGAATAAAGAAGGAACTCTGAAAGGGGGGGAGAGAGGACCTCTGAGGAGGCGTCATGGAGAGAGAAGGGACGTAGAGAATAAGGGAGATTTCTAACAGAAATAGGGGATCTTTCACAAGAAATGAGTAAGGAGGGTAAAAGGGAAGCCGTTTCCAGACACGGGCATCTGGCGTCTAGTTTCGCGTGTCTTCGATGGCGTCAAGGCACCCCCTTTAAGACAAAGCTGCCACGGTGCCTTGACTTCTGATGACAGAACTCCCACTCCATTCCCAAGGCAACTCTTAGACGCCCCTGAAAATTCAAACGGCTTTCTGTCAAATTTCCATTCTAGTAGTTTGCCTTTTAGATTGTACTGGTCCCTTGGTATCCTGCCTTCTCAGCACTGCCAACCCAGAAGAGCCTGGCGCCATAATCCGGTTTGCTTTGGGTCGGACTCGGTCCGACCTCACTCCTGCCACAGGACCACGTGCCATGCCGCAGCTACTCCTGACTATCCTGGTCCTTCCTCCTGTCCACCGGCTGCTCTAGTTTCAGCTCTGCCATTTCCAACCTGCTGCAAGTAACCAACCATGTCAGACTTAAATACGAGATCATCTTCACAAAGAAGCTGTAGGTAAAACAGTGTTTTCTGAGTATCTTTTATAACCCCTTTAATGCAAAGTTAACAAGAATGCTCTCTTTTCTTGAGCTATGCCTTACCCTCCTAGTGCCTAAAGAATAGAATTTATAATGATCTCAAAGCAAGCAGGTAATTCAGGGGTCTCCATGAAGACACATAATATGCAACAAAATATTTTCAAGCCGCAAGCAAACTGGAAATAACTGAGATTTATGAAATGTATAAAAAACTCACGAGAGGGGCTGTGCTGGGATAAGAGTCCCAGAGCACAGACATTTGTATCTACATGAAGCGTCACAGCACGCTCTGAAGGATATGTGGCAGGATAGGAACAATGACAACAGATGCAGGAAATGACTTTAATTCAAATAGTTTCATGTGTGCGATCCCATGAAACTGTGGGTGACACGCAGTGACACTCCGCATCAAAGACACACAGGATTAGCTTCCTTTAGCTGCTTGTTCTCCACCCTTGGCGATCCCGCCAGTGGCCTTCTGGCTCCTGAACCCAGCCAGGTATCTTGTTTATTTCAACTACAAATATTCTTGTTCCTCTCTGTGCACATGAGCTGAGCTCATGAGCCACATCAGACCAAGGGAATTTCCTTTGTGCTCTCTGACTAAAGACTCCCTACAACTCAAAAGGCAAATCAGACTCACAATCAGCTCATTATTAGTGGTGAACCTGAGGGGTGGCTACATGGCTATCAAAAAGTCCATTAACTTCCACTCTGGAATGTCATTAGCATCCCTGCATGTAAATTCTCTACTCACATTATGATACTAAGATCTACCTTTCTATAAGTAACGGTTATGATTCCAGATAAGAACTAAGACCTGGGAAATCCTCAAAGGGAATGCAGGTACATAAAGTTAACCCAGAAGTGACTAAATCTGGGTAAGGGATTCTTGAAGGGAACTGCCATGCTCCATGGTGAAGAACCATGAGCTTATTCCTCTCCATCACCCAACCTTGGTATAAAGGCACTAGACCAGACCAGTTCATGCTTCTAGATAATGTCTAGAAGAAAGATCATTAGCATCCTGAATTTGCCTAATGAAAATATGCAAGCTGATCAAAACCCTCCTTTTCTGGAAAACACAAACACAATGGCTACTAAAAAGCCCACTTTCTGGGTTATAACAGACCCAATACTTTTACATTTGATAGATTCAAAACAGAATACTTAGACACTGTATTGTTTTCAGATGCATTTTCCCTAATATGAATAAAAATGTTCTTAGTAAGGAATTGATGCAAGATACCATTTATGTGTTCTGACCACAATAAAGACACAGTCTATATATTTTCACACTTGTCCAAATCTCTTCAGGAATAACTGTGACTGGCCTAAAGCCTCAAGCTGTTTGTGAGGTTTTTGTCACTTGTTTGGCAACAAGATTTTAATGAGGATCTTTCTTTCATACCGTATTAGCATACACTCATA
Source organism: Herpailurus yagouaroundi (assembly GCF_014898765.1). Taxonomy (NCBI): domain Eukaryota; kingdom Metazoa; phylum Chordata; class Mammalia; order Carnivora; family Felidae; genus Herpailurus; species Herpailurus yagouaroundi. Next base: position 14,495,781 of record NW_024412400.1, read on the forward strand.
TAATAATGATGTTGCTAATCCTGCTAACTGAATGGTACTCTAAGACAATTTAAAGTCTTTGTCTTTCAGTGTGATGTTAAATGTTACAAAGTTTGTATGCCTATATATAATTTAACATTAATTACCAGTAAAGATTATCAAAATAAAATTTCATTTATTTAAGTACATGTGTAGGAAATACAAATGAAAATCCGTAAACAGTAAGAACAGAGAGGTTGCTAAAAAAGTTATTTCAAAATTTAAAGAAAGGTACTTTTAAAGATAACATTCCAGACTTTTTTCTTAAAAATGTCAAGAACATGGGGTGCCTGGGTGGCTCAGTCAATTCAGCGTCCGACTTCGGCTCAGGTCATAATCTGCTGGTTCATGAGTTCAAGCCCCACGTTGGGCTCTGTGCTGACAGTTCAGAGCCTGGAGCCTGCTTCAGATTCTGTGTCTCCCCCTCTTCCTCACTGCCACTCCCCCATCAGAGACACTGTGTCTCTCTTAAAAATAAATATTAGAAAAGAATGTCAAGAACATGATATCTATTCTTCTCAAACTACTCCAAAAAATAGAAGAAGAAGGAAAACTTGTAAATTCATGATACAAAACCAGTATTACCCTGATGCCAAAACCAGAGAAAAAAACACTACAAAAAAGGAAAACTACGGGCCAATATCTCTGATGAACATAGATGCAAAAATCCTGAAAAAAATATATATATATAAGTAAACCAATTTCAACAATACATTTAAAAATGCACTACAATCAAGTGAGATTTATTCCAAAGATACAAGAGTGGGTCATTACTCACAAATCAATCAATGTGATACATCACATTAACAAGACAAAGGGATCAAAAACCATATGATCATCTCAACAGATGCAGAAAAAGCATCTGACAAAATGCAACACCTGTTTATAATAAAACCTCTCAACAAAGTAGGTTCAGAGGGATCGCACCTCAACATACTAAGGTGACACATGAAAAACCCATGGCTAGCATCATACTCAATGGTGAAAAACTAAGAGCTTTTCCTCTACCATCATGAAGAAGACAAGGATGTCCAGTCTCACCGCTTTTATTCAACACAGTACTGGAAGTCCTAGCTGTAGTAATCAGACAAGAAAAAGAAATAAAAGGCATCCAAATCAGGAAGGAAGAATAAAACGGTCACTATTTGCAGATGACATGATGTTATATATAGAAGACCCTAAATTCTCCACCAAAAAACTGTTAGAATTAATAAACTGATTCAGTAAACTTGCAGGATACAAAACTAACACATAGAAATTGGCTGGGTTTCTATCCACTGATAATGATTTAACAGAAAGAGAAATTAAAAGAATCCCACTTACAACTGCACCAAAAAGAACAAAATATTTAGGAATAAACTTAACCAAGCAGGTGAAAGACTTGTAACCTGAAAATCATAAAACACTGATGAAAGAAACTGAAGACGACACAAACGAATGGAAAGATATCCCATGCTCATGAACTGGAAGAACAAATATTGTTATAATACCCATACTACACAAAGCAACCTACAGATTTCATGAAAACCCTACCAAAATACCAACAGCATTTTTCACAGAATAAGAACAAATAACCTTAATACTGATACAGAACCACAAAAGAACCTGAACAAAGCAATCTTGAGAAGAACAAAGCTAGATCACAATTCCAGATTTAAAGATATGCTATAAAGCTTTAATAATCAAAACACTATGGTATGGGCAGAAAAACATAGATGAATTAAACAGAACAGAGAGCCCAGAAATAAATCCACACTTATACAGTCAATTAATCTTTGACAAAAGAGGCAAGAATATGCAATGGGAAAAAGACCGTCTCTTCAACAAATGATGCTGGGAAGCCTGGACAGCTACATGCAAAAGGATGAAACTGGACCACTTTCTTACACCATACACAAAAATAAACTCAAAATGGATGACTAAAGACCTCAATGTGAGGCCTCAAACCATAGAACTTCTAGAAGAAAACATTAGCAGTAATCTCTTTGACATCAGCCTTGGCAACATTGTTTTTAGGTATCTCTCCTGAGGCAAGGGAGACAAAAGCAAAAATAAACTATTGGGACTACATCAAAATAAAAAGCTTTTGCACAGCAAAGGAGACCATGAACAGAATGAGAAGGCAACCTATTGAATGGGAGAAGATATTTGCAAAAATCTACTATTTAAAAGAAATTAAAAAGCTTAAGGGGAATACTCAAGATTTATTATCTCTATTTATTAGAATATAAATTAATGGCAATAAGATGTGATTCCAACAAAAAGCATTTAGTATGTAACACTTGGAACAGAGATGACTTCTACTTATGGAAAGCCAAAGGACAATGACACATAAATGATACATATGACCCTGTCCAGGGTCTACAATGGTTCCTGGAGATGTTCTGGGGAGGACTGTAGAATAGGAAGATTCGAAGCTCATATTGTCCCACGGATACAACTAGATAACATTCACATCAGTATAAAAGACCCAGAAAATGTCCCCAAGACTGGCAGAACAAACCGCACACTGAAGTGTAGAGAAGAGCCCACCTCAAAGAGGGTAGGAAGCGTGAAAACACAGTCAGGAACTAAATGGACTTGTGGGACTGTCCACTGGAGGGAGGGATGCCAGGGTTATGGGAAGGGAAAAGAAACAAACTCTTACACTGGGGATCCCACATGGGAAAGAAAAATCCCCATAACATTTGGCTTTGAAAACCAAAGGGGCCAAATTTCATGAGTTCTTAGAATTAGCAGAGCTTAACACCAGGAATATTAAAAATCAGCAGGTTCAAGCTCTGGGAGAGCTGAGAGGGCAAGAGAAAACGGAGTCCCTCATCCTTAAAGAGACAGTACAACAAAGAGCCCTTAGAGACGCAGCATGGAAGCAGAAGTTTGAAAATTGGGGCATAGAGAAGGGAGAGTTATGTCACTCATCTCGGAGCCTGTCCTGGAGGGACACAGATGGCTGGGGGACTCCTCCAGGGACAAAGGAACTGGTAGAACCATTTCCCTCCCCCCATCACCTAAAATAAACACACGGCCACCTGTGAGAACGAGCCTGGCACACCACTGGCCACCTAACTCGCTATTGGTACGCCATCCCCCCTCCTGCTAGAGCCAGCTTCTGCAGAGCTGCTCCCTCCAAAGCTCTTGGCTGGAACCCATCCAAAGCAGCACCACAAGCTTCAACTGTGTAAGCAGCTGTGACAGGGGCCAGTACCACTCCAAAGGGACTCCTGTCCTGGGGAGAGGGAAAGATAACCACACACACGAGTCCGAATGCGACTCCAGCAGTGGGGTGGGGGCAGGCAGCAGTCTGACTGCAGGTCCCACCCACCCACCAAAAGATTCTCAGGGGCAACACAGGGAAAGCACCCTGCAGTTGGTGCTACTGTATCTCTGACAGACGCCTGTTCTGACTCAACTCAAGCCCAAGGTGGCCCCCGACTGGCCCATGAACACCACAGGGACCAAACCCTGTCCGCAACAGGCAAAGAGAGCTACTGCAGACAAATGAACCGAAGGAAAAGAGGCCAAACCAAAACACCAGGGTGCACGCGACACACACAGGAGACACCCCTGAAGTGCCAGGTTGTGGTGAACAGGGGATGCTGCACTGCAGGGCACTACAGGACCTCCTATTCATTAGGCCATTACTTTCAAGAGCTGGAAACATAGCTGAGTTTCCTGACACACAGAAACAGAGTTAGACACACTGAGGACAAAGGAAAATGTCCCAAATGAAGGAACAAAATCACAGCAAGATACCGAAGGGAAATGGAGAAAAGTAACATGGCTGATAGAAAACTTAAAGTAATAAATCATAAAAATACTCACTGGACTTGAGAAAAGAGTAGAAGACCTCAGTAAGACCCTTAACAAAGAGACAGAAAACATAAAAAAGAATCATTCGGAGATGAAGACCTCAATAAATGAAATTAAAAATAAGAATAAATCATAGACTAAAGGAAGCAGAAGAATAAATCAGTAACCTAGAGGACAGACTAATGGAAAGCAATCAAGCTGAGCAGGTTGAGAGAAAAAAAAAAAAACAGTATGAAAAGAGGTTTAGGGAATTCAGTGACACCATCAAATATAGTAACATCCACATTATCGGGATATCAGAAAGGTAAGAGAAAGAAAAGGGGGCAGAAAATATACTTGAAGAAGTAATAGCTGAAAATTTCCCAAATATGGGGAAGGAAACAAATCTAGGTTGAGGTCGCACAGAGTGCCCCCCCAACAAAACCGACCCAAGGAATTCTGCAACAAGACACAGAATAATTAAAATGGCAAGAAGCAGTAACGAAGAGAGAATTTTAAAAGCACCAAGAGAAAACAAAACAGTTACATACAAAGGCAACCCCATAAGGCTATCAGCTATTTTTTTTAGCAGAAACTTTGCAGGCCAGAAGGGAGTGCCATGATATTCAAAGTGCTGAAAGGAAAAAAAAACCTGCAGCCGAGATTACTCTATCCAGCAAAGCTATCATTCAGCATAGAAGGAGAGATAAAGAGTTTCCCAAACAAAAGTTAAAGGAATTCATTACCACTAAACCAGCCATACAAGAAATGTTAATGGGACTCCTTGAGTGGAAAGGAAATACCATAAGCAGGAATAAGAGAAGTAGAGGGCACAGAAGCACCTGGGTGGCTCAGTTAGTTGAGCATTGGACTCTTGATTTCAGCTCAGATCATGAAGCCACGGTTGTAGGATTGAGCCCCACCATGTCATGCTCCATACTAAGCATGGATCCTGCTTACAATTCTCATTCCCTATGTCCTTCTCCCTTGCTCATGTGCTCATTCTCTCTCTCTAAAAAAGAAAAAAAAAAAAAAGTTAAAAAAGAAGGAAAAGAAAAGTAGAGAGCACAAAAGCAGTAAAAATATGTGTATCTGTCAAAATCAGTCAAGGGACTCACAAAATAAAAGGATGTAAAGTATGAAACCATTTACCTAAATGTGGAGGGGAGAGGTATAAAGAATGAGTTCAAACTCAACTTAAACTTAATATAGCATATGTTAAGTAAACTTAACCGTAAACTTAATATAGCATATGTTAAGATGTTAGATACATCTTAATATAGCATATAGCAGAAGATGTTATACACAGCCCCAAATCAAAAACCAGTAGTAGGCAAAAAATAAAGAGAAAGGAATCTAAATATAATACTAAAGAAAGCCAAATAACCGTGAGAAAGCAAGGGAAGAATGGAACAAAGAACTACAAAAACAACCATAAAATAAGTAACAAAACAGCAATGAGTACATACCTATAAATAATTACTTTGAATGTAAATGGACTAAAGGCTCCAAAGATACAGGGTGATGGACTGGATAAAAAAACAAGACCCATGTATATGCTGCCTACAAGAGACTTATTTCAGATCTAAAGACACATGCAAATTCAAAGTGAAGAAACAGAGAAGCATTTATCATGCAAATGGATGTGAAAGGAAGTCAGGGTAGCAATATTTCTATCAGACAAAATGGACATTAAACAAAGATTGTAATAAGAGACTAAAAAGGACATTAATCATAAAGGGGACAATTCAACAAGAAGATATAACAACTGTAAATATTCATGCACTTAACATGGGAAGACCCAAATACATAAAAGTTAATAATATAAAAGAATTAATCAATAGTAATACAATAATAGTAGGGGACTTTAATGCCCCACTTACTTCAATGGACAGATCATCCAAACAGAAAATCAACAAGGAAACAGTGGCTTTGAATGATAACATTGGACCAGACAGGCCTAACAGATGTATTCAGAATACAGCAGAATACACATTCTTCTCAAGTGCACATGGAATATTCTCCAGAAGAGAGCAAATATTAGGCCACAAAACAAGTCTCAACAAATCCAAAAAGACTGAAGTCATACCATGCGTCTCTTCTGACTACAATGCTATGAAACTAGAAACAAACTTCAAGCAACAATCTGAAAAGAGTAGAGATAAATGGAGATTAAGTTGCATGTTACTAAACAATGAATGGGTCAACCTAGAAATCAAGGAAGAATTCAAAAAAACGTATGGAGACAAATGAAAACCAACAGTTCAAAATCTTTAGAATGTAGCAAAAGTGGTTCTAACAGGGAAGTTTGTAGCAATACGGGCCTCACTCAAGAAGCAAGAAAAATAAACAACTTGTTACTACATCTCAAGGAGCTAGAAAAAGAACAAAATCCAAAACCAGTAGAAGGAAAGATATAATAAAGATTAGAACACAAATAAATGAAACAGATCAATGAAACCAGGAGGTGGTTCTTTGAAAAGAACTGATAAAACTTCAGCCAGATTCATCAAAAAAAAAAAAAAAAAAAAAAAAAAAAAAAAAACCAAAACAGAGAGAGAGAGCACTGGGGCACCTGGGTGTCTGACTTCAACTCAGGTCATGATCTCGTAGTTCATGGGTTTGAGCCACGCACTGGGCTCTGCGCTGGTGTTGCAGAGTCTACATGGGATTCTCTCTCTCCCCACCACCTCTCTCTCTGCCCCTTCCCCACCTGCGTGCTCTCTTGAAATTAATAAACTTAAAGAAAAATACTCAAATAAAATCAGAAAAGAGAAGAAATAACAACCAATACCACAGAAATACAAATAAGACAGTATTATGAAAAATTATATGGCAACAAACTGGACAACCTAGAAGAAATAGAGAAATTCCTAGTCGTCTATAACCTACAAGGAAGAAATAGAAAATTTGAACAGACTGACTACCAGTAATGAAATGGAATCACTAATCAAAAAACTCCCAATAAACAAAAGTGCAGGACCATACAGCTTCATGGGTAAATTTTACCAAACATTTAAAGAAGAGTTAATACCTATTCTTCTCAAACTATTACAAAAAAATGGAAAAGGAAAGAAAGCTTCCAAATTCATTCTGCGAGGCCAGCATCACCCTGATATCAAAACCAGATAAAGACACTACCCGAAAAAAGGGAACTACAGGCCAATACCTCTGATGAACATAGATGCAAAAATGCTCAACAAAATATTAGTAAACTGAATCCAACAATACATTTAAAAAATCACTCACCAGGATCAAGTGGGATTTATTCCTGAGATGTAAGGGTGGCTCAATATTTGCAAATCAATCAATGTGATACCTCACATCAGTAGGAGAAAGGATAAAAACCATATGATCATCAATAGATGCAGAAAAAAGCATCTGGCAAAGTACAACATTCATTCATGACAACTCTCAACAAAGTAGATTTAGAGGAAATATACCTCAATATTATAAAGGCCATATATGAAAAGCCTACAGCTAATATATATATATTTTTTAATGTTTATTTTTGAGAGAGAAAAACAGAGCACAAGTGGGGTTGGGGCAGAGAGAGGGGGAATCAGAACCAGGCTCCAGGCCTGCTGTCAGCACACAGCCTGACACAGGGCTCAAACTCACAAACCATGAGATCACGACCTGAGCCAAAGTTGGACACTTAACTGACTGAGCCACCCAGGCGTCCCAAGCTAACATCTTATTCACAGTGCAAAACTGACAGCTTTTCCCCTAAGATCAGGAACAAGACAAGGATGTCCACTCTCACCATTTTTATTCGACATAGTACTGGAAGTCCTATCTGCAGCAATCAGAAAAGAAAAAGGAATAAAAGGCATCCAAATCAGTATTGAACAAGTAAAACATTCACTATTTGCAGATGACATGATACTGTATATAGAAAACCCTTAATACTCCCCCCAAAATCTTACTGGTAACTGAGTTCAGCAAGGTCACAGGATACAAAATCAATTTAAAGAAGTCTGTTGCATTTCTATACACTAATAATGAAGGAGCTAACAGAGCAAATAAGAAAACAATCCCATTTGCATCTGCACCAAAAACTATAAACCCTGAAAGCTATAAAACACTGATGAAAGAAATTGAAGATAGAAACAAATGGAAAGACATCCTATGCTCACAGATTGGGAAAACAAACATTGTTAAAATGTCTGTACTACCCAAAGCCATCTACAGATTTTACACAATCTCTGTGAAAATACCAACAACATTTTTCACACAATCCTAAAATTTGTATGAAACCACAAAAGGCCCCAAACAACCAAAGCAATCTTGAAAAAGAAAACAAAACTATGTGCCACAATCCCAGATTTCAATTTATACTACAAAGCCGTAGTAATCAAAACAGTATGGCTCTGGCATAAAAATAAACATACAGACCAAAGGAACAGAATAGAGAGCCCAGAAATAAACCCACACTCATATGGTCAATTAACCTTTGACAAAGCTGGAAAGAATATGCAATAGGAAAACGACAGTCTCTTCCACAAATGGTGTCGGAAAAACTGTACAGCAAGATGCAAAAGAATGAAAACGAACCACTTTCTTACACCATACACAAAAATAAACTCAAAATGGATTAAAGACCTGAAACCATAAAAATCCTAGAAGAGAGCACAGGCAGTAATTTCTCTCACACTGGTTGTAGCTATGTTTTTCTGGATATGCCTCCTGAGGCAAGGGAAATAAAAGCAAAAATAAACGACTGAGACTATATCAAAATAAAAAGCTTCTGCACAGGAAAGGAAACAATCAACAAAGCTAAAAGACAACCTACTGAATGGGAAATGATATTTGCAAATGACCTATCCAATAAAGGGTTAGTATCCAAAATATATAAAGAACTTCTACAACTCAACACCAACAAAACCCAAATAATCTGATTAAAAAATGGGCAGAAGACACGAACAGACATTTCTCCAAAGAAGACATACAGATGGCCACAAGACACAAGAAAAGATACTCAGCATTACTCATCATCAGGAAAATGCAAATCAAAACTACAATGAGATGTCACTGACACCTGTCAGAATGGCTAAAATCAAAAACTAAAGAAACAACATGTTGACAAGGATGTGGACAAAAAGGAACCCTCGTGCACTGCTGGTAGGAATGCAAACTGGTGCAGGCACTGTAGAAAACAGTATGGAGGTTCCTTCGAAGATTAAAAACAGAAAGACCATATGATCCATTGGTTATGCTACTGGGTGTTTACCCAAAAACTGCATAAACACTAATCGGAAGGGATACATGCCCCCCTATGCTTACTACAGCATGATGTACAATAACCAAATTATGGAAGTAGCCCAAGTGCCTGTGGATAACTAAACGGATAAAGAAGATGTGGAGTGTGTACACACACACACACAGAGGAATATTATTCAGCCACAAAAAAGAATGAAATCTTGCCATTTGCAACAGCATGGATGAATCTAGAGAGTATATGCTATAGATTATAATGTTATACAAATAATATAGAACAAAAAAGGTCAGAGAAAGAAAAATACAGTATGAATTTGCTTGGATGTGGAATTTAAGAAACAAATTACCAAAGGTAAAATGAGACAAACCAAAAAAACAGATTTTAACTCTAGAGAACAAA